>NC_143552.1:155555000-155712500 GCF_054136105.1 Typopeltis vanoorti | reverse complement strand
TGAAAGTTTCAGAAGTTGGCTTGAGAGATTACGGAAATACAATCTTCGTCATCGAAAGTTGCCTTAGCTTGGACTAGTTAGAAGACATGAACACTGCCCAAGAGTCCATATATTCTCATTATATTCATCTATTTGATAAAGGTTTTACTTGCCTGACAGCTGTTTCTAACTGGTCGGTTCTCTTCAGAGACCACTATATAAGTAAAGGATCAGCGCTAAAAACTAGGCGATCCCCCAGATCCTCCAACTGAACGAGTGACCATAAGGATCATTTAACTCAACGATGGTCCTACTCAGTGACAGGCTCACCATACCACTGAGCAAAACCGCTCGTATTCCAGGGAAAAGCATTCGCCGACAGTCCCCCCGATAGAGGCCACGCCGTAAAACACCAATCTCCGGATACTCAAAAGCTTTCCTAAGATCGAAACCTTAAGAGAGTATAAACTGTAGTTCAGTACTAAGGAAATCGAAATGTCAGAGAAATGTATTCTTTGTAATGAACTCTCGTTCGGTGCGTAAAAGAAATTACTAAATAAATAGCCAAAAGGCTTCATTTCGGCGATGTAAAACTACTTAGGCAAAGTGGATATTAGTATTATTATTATTACGTGACACCTCCAGGGAGTCCAAAGATTCAACGAGGGATATTAAATCAAACATTATTTTAAAACCAAATGTTTGTGGAAACTATTAAAGTTTCGAAAGTTGACCTGACAGCTTACGGGAATACAATCCTCAAAATCCCCGAGTTGCCTTAACTGGACTACTTAGAAGACATGTAATAATAATTTAATAATTATTTTAGGTATTATTTCTGGAAAAATTCCCATGTTACCTCTGCTAAGTGAACTACAGTATTATTTTATGACTATATAGCCTACTTTCGTTTAGGAGTGCCCCTTTTTTACAGTGTCATTGGCTTTTTACTCAAATCTTAGTGCATTACTGATGTGTTATAAAAACCGATATATGAAGAATAAATACAGGAGGAAAATTCGGACATACCTTTTTTGGATGTTGGGCGATATCATTCATTTGCTGTTAAGTTGTTGAAAGGAAAGGGGTTGGGACCATGCATCGTCTTCAGAACTCGTGGCATGACTCACGGTCAAAACGGCTCATATACTCCGTTACTCTCCCATTCCTGACCTTTTTCCCATCAATCTTTCCTCTTCCCCCCCAAAAATAGTTTCTATTTTCAGATCCTTTTCTCATCCCCCCCTCCCAAAGCGTTCTCTACCTCCCTTAATAATAATATTATTATACATATAAAAAAAACTTGGTTTTTTTTTTCAAATTATTCCCCCACATTGTTTTACTCCCATTTTCCCAATCCCCTTCCCTTTAAAGCTTAACAGAAGATGAATGCATATTGCCAGGATAAGGAGACAGCCAACAACATCCAAAAAAAGGTATGTCCGAATTTTCCTCCTGTATTTATTCTTCGTATATCGGTTTTTATAACACATCAGTAATGCCCTAACATTTGAGTAAAAAGGCAATGACTATGAAAAAGGGACACTCTTAAACGAAAGTAAGTTCTTCTTTTTCTTCTTCAACTGTTTGGTTTTGTCCACTGCTGGACGGTCTCCTCCATGGTTTTCCAGACAACTCGATTTTCTGCTTCTGCCATCCATCTCACTCCTGCAACTTGTTCCAGCTCATCCCTCCACTTTCTTCTCGGAAATCCATTAGTCCTCACTCTGTTGTTTTTCTAGTCCATTTCCCATCATTGTATCTTGCAATATGGCCATCCCATCTCTGCTTAGTCTAATTAATGTCTTTTACAATATCTGTGACACCTGTTTGAGATCTTTTCTAGGTTTTTGTCTTCCTATCTCTTAATGTTATTTTTAGCATACTTCTCTCTCTGCGATGTTGTGTTGTTCTCAGCTTTTTGTTTAGGGCTTATGTTAAAGTGCATGTTTCTCTTCTGTATGTTAGGACAGGATGTATGCACTGGTCATAAGCTTTCCTTTTTAGACTTATAGGTATATCACTTCTGAATATGTCTCTCATTTTCCCATAACAACCATCCATCCAAGGTGAATTCTTCGTTCAATCTCTTTTCTTTGGCAATCCTCAACGGATAAAAATTCGCCCAAATATTTCATGTTTTTCAATTTTGACAGTTCTTTGGTTTATGTATTTAGTCACATAATTTTTGTTTTTTCCCTATTTACTTTTAATCCAATTTCTCTGGAGGATGCATTTAGTTGATTTAGCCTTCCTTCCAGATTATCTCCTATTAGAACAACATCATCTGCAAATTTCAGATGATGCAGCCTTTCCCAATTTATATTTATTCCTTTTGTTTCCCAATCAATGCTTCTAAAGACTTCTTTTAATGCAGCTGTAAGTAGTTTGGGATATATATATATATATATATATTTTTTTTTTTTGTTGTATTTTTGTATTATTGTAAATATGCTTTATTATTGCATACAGTTCCATTATTGTAAATATGCTTTAGCATTTTAATATATGGTTTCTAAGTTCCCTGGGTTTCAAGAGCTTTTAGTGTTTCAGATGTTTTACCTGAATGAAATGCTTTTTCGTAGTCTATATAGGCCAGATATATAGCCTATATAGGCCTTTGTTCCAACCTATTGAATACAATAAGGTTTATTGTATTCAGTTTATTTTTCAATGAGCTGTCTTAATGTGTGAATATTGTCCAAAATATTGTAATTCTTCCAGTTTGTTCACAGGATTGCATTCCCTCAAGTTTAGATTTTATTTTATTATTTATAATTTTTGTGAAGACTTTATATATGGTCGGGAGTAGGCTTATAGGTCTGTAGTTTTTAATTTCTTCCTTATTGCCCTTGTTCCAATTTTTTTTCTGGAATTTTCTATGTTTTAGGCATTTATTAAAAAGTTTTGTCAGCTGTTTGATGACAGGGCTTCATTCCAGTTTTAAGAAGTCCGCTATAATTCCATCTTCTCCTGGGATCTTTCCATTATTTATTTCCGCAGTGCCATTTCCACTTCACCTTGTAAGATCTCAGGGGAAATGTGTTCTTCCTCACTCGAGTTATCCATAGTTGATTCTTGGATGTCTTCATAGAGTTTAGTATAAAATTCCTGAATTCTTTTGATCATTGCATCTCTGTTTCTTATAATGTTCGTCTTAGGATCTTCATTTTACTATTGTTTTCTATTGTTTCTTTAATTTTCCTAGTATTATATGATCTAATTTCGTTTTTCATCCTTTTACGTATAGTTTTACAAATTTCCGAATATTCTATTTTATTGGTTTCATTCAAATCTCTTTTATTTTTAACGTAGTCACCCGGCCAAGTCATTCAACTTTCATGTAAAATGACAATCTTTCAGATGAGTACCTGATGATCACTTCCACCAACCAGCAGCTGTGACGACGCCTGTTCACACCTATGTGCTGACATAGTGACAGAAGCAGATAAAATAGTAGAATTACTGAATAACTATCCATGTGAGATTAATGATGTAACATATGTAACAGTGACTTATGTGGGAACCTGCAATATAAATATGCTGTGGGATTAGATAGGATATCAGTTCTCGTTCTGCAAGAATGTGCAAGAGAGCTGGCAATGCCTCTTTCTAGGCTCTTTAAATCTCAGCTCTGGTAGGGTTCCAAGGGAGTGGAAAGAAGTCAAAATAATTCCCTTGCATAAGGGAGGTTCTAAGACTGCTGTAGGAAACGTTGCTGAAAATGAGAATTCAAGACTGGGTGGATAAGAATATGTTATTCTATGATGGATAACATGGCTTTATGAAGGATTGGTCATGCCTTAGTAGTCTACTAACTTTTTGTCACAGAGGAACAGCTAAGATGGATAAACGATATCGTTACACGATGATTCTGCTGGGTTTTGCAAAGGCATTTGACAGAACACCACATGAAACTGTTAAGAAAATTAGAACAAATGGGGATGGATAGATATGATACTGGTTATGTGGATATGAGTGGCTGCTGAACAGATACAAAAAAATGTTATATAGAGAAGCAATATACCAGAGAAGGCATGTGACTAGTGGTGGACGGTAAGGTTTCATATTAGGACCGCTACTGTTTAATTTGTACATAAGTGATATAGGAAATAACTTGAAAGGAAGTATTCAATTGTTTTTTGATTATGCAAGATTAAGGTAAAATTATAGTAAATCAAGGCGATGTGGAGAGCTTGCAGGATGATTTAAACAGGCTTTCAGTATGAGCAAAAAATAACGGATATCAGTTTAATGTGGAGAAATGTAAATGTGTTCATTTTAGAGATAAATCAATTACCAGCTGGGTACCAAATTGGAGAAACTGTACTCAGGAAATAGAGGAAGCTTGGGATTTAGGGGTAGTGGTAGATAGAGAGTTAAAATTTAGAGGACATATTGCTAATGTTGCTAAGTTAGTTAATACGTTTAATTTGCTGTTGAAGAGCACGCTAAGAATTAGAGATAAGGAAGTTGTTATTCCTCTTTATAAGGCCTTGATACACCATCTGGACTACTGTGGCCAGATGTGACCTTCTGGTTTTTTGGACTAGTAGTGAGCAAGCAACCAAGTTGATGAGTGTCTGTAGTAAATTCTGTATGAAGATAGATTGAGGATGTGTGTTTTTGTGTGTGTGGATTGCAGAAGTTGGTTGATAGGAGAAAAAGAAACATTGAAGTTACCTATAAAGAGTTTTATAGGATTAATGCAGGGGAAAGATTTCAGCAGATGGCTAGAGGGGGCAGAACAAGAGGTCATCCTTGGAAGTTGAGTAAAGTGTGGTTAGTAGGGCGTGAGGACTAGATTTTTCGCTTGGAGAGTTGTTAATGAATGGCATTTGTTGTCCATGTCGGTTGTGAGTGCTTTTTTCTGTTACTAGGTTCAAAGAGAGGTATGATAAATTGTGTGAAGTTTGGGTCTCCATCGATGAGTCTGGTACTCTACTGAGGGGCCCGTATAACAACAATAACAATAATACCACCAAATCAATACTCTAAAAAACTTTATTAATTTCAGAAACTAATCAAATGCACTCTCCTTGTTTCCATACCATCGCTAATAATAAAAAAATACCCGTATAGCTCTGTGGAAATTGCAGTTGCAACTAGATCAATAGGCCGCGCTAAGGAGGACCTTCTAAGTTCGATTCTAGTAGCCACCCCTCTAGTAGCCCACTTAAAGGGACTTTTACTAAGCCTTTCTTCGACTGTTTCCCGAGTTTGTCTATCTCTGGATTGGGCAAGCGAGTTTTTTCTCCCGGAAACCAAGATTTTTAATCTCATATGCTCAAGACAATCAACCCAAGAACCTATACTATTTCTTTCATTAGTATACTCCGTTACGATGAATACTACGAGATCGCGACTCTTGTTTGCCTCTCTTCACCGGATTTCGTTTATAATTAGTTATAGTATTGGACCAGTTATATATGATCTTTTTTAACTACCATTAACCTTCATGCTGGCCCATTCTTTCAAGAATGAACCAGCATCAAGGTGATCTGCATGCAGTGATGCAGATCACATGGAAATAATCTGCTTCATTGTGCTACCTGAAAACCATGTGTTATGCATCCTGTGATTTATCACTCTGTAATGAGTAAGTATGGCTCCCACCTGGAACATCTCAACGAAAGCAACAACCAATATTATAAATAGCTTTGGAACTACTTGTCTAAGAAATATCGTGGATTACTCCTGGGAAGACCTCTTTCCCGACTCTACAATATCAGATGAAACCCAGCAAGAACCTCTAGTCAGCACTGTTCAAAGAAACCAAATAAAATGGCTCGGCTACCAACTCAGACATCCACCCTCTGTACCCTTTGATAATCTGGTCATCTATGCCCCTACAGATGGAAAAAGCAAAAGAGGCAGACCGTGAACTCCACATTGGAAATACATCAGCTAAACATTTAGCTGATGTATTTCCAAAATATCAGTTCTGGTGACAAAGAAAAATAACAGTGGTGAGGGTAATGGAGGAATGGGGGGAATGGGAAGAATATAGCAATATTCTTCCCATTCCTCCCCAACTCTGTGTATCAGAGATCCATCAATTAGCATATGAGAGAGAAGCCTGGTTTTCCTTCACGTCATAACAACCTCCAATTCCTATCTTAGTGTACACAAACTACTTATTTGTTTTGATTGATTTCCCTATTTATAATTGTAAAATTATAAATACATGATGATGATGAATGAGTAAGTCTCTATGCAATGCCACAGGGTCATCAGTTTTTTCACGTTACTAAGTCCTTCCTCTCATTCAGAGGACTGTTGTCATGTGATATGTTGCACTCACCTTAATACCTCATAATACTCTTATTATTTTCATTCATCTTCAAGTTCTCAAACCTTTCATATATTTGATGCATACATAAAATATATTTCATTGGGTCTCGACTGGGAATGTATACTATATAAGCATTACTATATATGGAATGACTGCAGATTAAAGAGTTTAGTGATATGTACTAACTAATGGTTAGTGCATATCACTAAATCGCCAGAAGAAAGGCATTATATATTTGATTCCTGTTGCCAAATGCAGAAACTCTTTTTCTTGGTTTTATTTAATTACTTTTATGTAACTCCTGTCCATGAAAGTTTGTAAACCTATAGTGCATTAGTGCCGTGAGTAGGCTAAAGTTTTATTTTTATCTACTTTTTATTGTTAGCATAATCCGATAATCTTTTCAAATATTGAACTTTTTGTTTCATGCCACTTCAGGCTTCCAATACTCAAGTTGTCTCACTTGAGTACTGGTCAATGAAATTCATCTCTCACCTAAAGACATTAATAAACCCTCCATATCAAGTGCAGTATACAAAACTGTATTATTTATTGCTTGGAGAGAGAGAGAGAGAGAGAGAGAGAGAGAGAGTAGGCTCACTGCTCACTAGTCGGCCAACCATGACGGAAAAGTACACACACAAGTAGGATTTCTAAAATAGAAAAATGCGTTCCCCCCCTCTCTCGGAAGCTTGAGTTTTAATCTCGTAATTAAAAAAAATTGATTGGTGATCATACTATTTATTATTATTATTATTATTATTATTATTATTATTATTATTATTATTATTATTATTATTATTATTATTATTATTCCGGGCAACTCCAAGGAGTCAACAGACTCATCGAGGGAGGCCCTAACATCATGTCAAGAACAACTATTCAACATTCACACAGTATCTATCATTCATGGTCGTAGCACCCACCACAGACTCTGGCAGCTTATTACACTCATTCACCACTCTCCAAGTAAAAAACCTAGCTCTAACACCCTTGTTAACCACATTCTTGCCCAGCTTCCATGCATGGCCCATAGTCTTCCCACCACCAGTCCTATTTTCAAAAATATCTTCTGGATTAATCTTATAGTAACCCTTCAGTAATTTGAATGTCTCAATCATATCACCCCCTTTTCCGCCTATCGCCCAATTTTTGAAACCCACAAATCTTCAACCTATTCTCATAAGGTTCATTCCACAGGCCTGCTATCATCTTGGTCACTCGTCTCTGAATCCTCTCCACCTCCTCCCCATCACGAAGAAACCCTGGCGCCCATAACTGGGCACAGCAGTCCAGATGGGGTCTTATCAAGGCTCGATACAGAGGAACAATAACTTGTTTGTCTCTGCATGTTAAAGTATTTTTCAGAAGCCAAGTGATTTGATGAGCTGATTTAGCCACTTTTGCAATTTTTCCCCCTAAACTTCAATTCCCTATCCACCAACACCCCAAATCCCTGGCCTCATCAATCTCCTGGAATACGGTTCCACTAATGTGATATTTTGACATCCTGTGCACTCTCAATTGTTCTACCCAACTTTGCATCATCAGCAAACAAGTGAACACTTCCTCTCAGATCCTTTCCTATATCATTGATGAACAAATTGAAAAGTAGTGGTCCAAGAACAGAGTCCTGTGGCACACCACTAGTCACAAGCCGTCTTTTAAACTCACTTCCTGAATAAACCACTCTCTGGTATCTCTCCATCAACCACTCTCCTATCCATTTCACTAACCCTATATCCATCCCCATCTGCTCCAGTTTACTGATTAGGGTTCCATGTGGTATCCTGTCAAAGGCCTTGGCAAGGTCCAGTAGAATCACTGTAAACCCATTACCCTTATCCAGTTCAGCCGTCACTGTGTTATAAAACGTGAGCAAGTTACTGAGGCATGATCTACCCTTCACAAAACCATGTTGTCCCCCATACAATATCCCATTTTCATCTATCCAATCCTGTATTCTTTTCTTGACTAATTTCTCTAAGACCTTGACAATGATTCCTGAAATGCTAATCGGTCGGTAATTTACAACAGCAGTCTTGGAACCACCTTTATGCAGTGGAACTATTTCCCCCTCTTTCCACCCCCTCGGGACTAACCCAGACCCGAGACTCAAATTAAACAAAATGGTGAAGGGTACTGACAATTCTTTAGCTGCTTCTCGTACGACACGAGCTGGTATACCATCCAATCCGACAGATGTATTGACATTGAGGTTATGCAATAGACTACTCACCTCCAATTTATTCACCACAATTCCCGTATAATCTACTGGTTGTTCATTCATTTCTACAATGTCACCACCTGGATGATATATTCTTGCAAAGTGCTCACTCAGTAACTCAACTATATCAACTGATTCAGTTACCTCCCTACCATCGGCATTGTTTAAAATCATTCTGCCATATACATTTTTCCTTTTACTTGCAATATATCGAAAAACTGTTTAGGATTCACTTTAGCCTGCATGGCCAATGTTCTTTCCTAATCCTTTTTTTCTTTTCTTACCACACTCGTTACCCTTCTGGCCTGCGCTTTATACTGTTCATGTGCCTGCCAGTTACCTTTCTCCTTAAATTCCCTCCATAGTTGTTTCTTTTTTTGCAGCTCAAGCATAACGGTGTTATTCATCAATTTAACCCCTACTTGATTTATTATTCGGACTCTAGGTATACAGTCAGCCATTGCTTCATGCAAACACTTCTTAACTACCTCCCATGCACTATCAACTTCTAGTTCTTGCAGTTGTACATGCCATGGCACTGAACCAATCAAACTCCTAAGCTTGTCATACTTTCCAGCCCGATAATTCCACATGTACCCTGTCTTAATTGTTAATTCCACACCTTTAGCCACCTCCCAAGTCAAGACCCTATGATCGCTCTCACCAATTAGTGGCAATGTGGTCATATTTGTTACTACCAAATCCTCAGATGTAATTACTAGGTCAAGCACTCTCTGACCCCTAGTATTTTCCATTACATGCTATCGCAGGTAGTTAACCCTTAATAACGGCATAAAATTCAATTCCTTCCTCCCGTGTGTCCTCTCCTCACTCCAATCAATATGACCATAGTTGAAATCTCCCATAATAATTACCCTCCTTCCACTCATTTCTTCTATTCGCTTGTGCATACTGTCACCACCATATTTTCCATCACCTGGTCTATAGAAGCACCCAATTGTATATTTAGTTCTGCTAGCCACAATCTCACACTAAAAGGCATCAAATGTGCTCTTTTCTTTATCCTGCAATTCCACTTCTATTCTCCTTGGCTGCAGCTCATCAGCTGTCATCAACAATATTCCTCCCCCATTTTATTCTCCCCGTCATTCCTGAACACACTATATCCATCACATTCAATCCCACTAGCTATATCATCTACAGTTAGCCATGATTCACTAATGCCAATAACCTGTGGTCTGGAAGTGCCAACCATGGCCAAAAACTCTTCCTTCTTGTTCCTAATACTCCTAGCATTAGTGTACATGAATTTAAGACCCCCATTAGCCCCATCCCTTTCGTGATGCCTTATATTAACTATCCCATTCTGATTTGTTTTGTCCTTATTCGCTCGGGCATATTATACTCATTCATACATTCAACTGGCTCCCTAAGGTCTGTATATCTACTTCCCCCTACTTAATTACTCCACTACATTCAGCAACACTTTTTCAAGTCTCCTTACACCGTATCCATTCAAATGCAAGCCATCTATCTTATATAGATCCTTTCGCCTATCGAACTCACTCCACACGTCCACAAATTCCACACCACTCGTCATACATAACCCACGCATAAAGTCATTTGCAGTTATGGCCCTCCTTTTAAACATCTCACTCTCATACCACGGCAAAAGACTAATCATCCTAACTCTCTCACTCTTTTCTTTTGCTACCTCAGACAATTCATTGAGGTCCTATCATTTCCATTTTATCTCCTTTCAAATCATTCGTACCTGCCACAACAATCATTTCTTTCACCCTTTCCTTTTGCTCTCTAATAGACTCAGTTACATCGTTTATGGTGGCACAGGTTAGTACGATTTTGCAAATCCTCTACTAACACACCTCGTACTAACGAGTCTCCATAGCACTCTCTCTCCTTCATTTTGTTTACGTTCACACTCATATGCTTATTTTTCCTATCATAGTCATGTTTGTCAGAAAATCTTAGTTGTCAGAAATATCTATTATCTGACAACTAAGAGTGTAAACCTGCCCCACGGTTTCCCTAAAATACAAGTAAAGACTAAAAGAGTTCCTCCTCTTGCTTGTTAGGTATAAAGGATGTCAGAATATTTATTTTAAAGTTGCCAATTAATTATAAAAAAAAATCAGGCGAGGCCGTTTAAATAATATATAATCGGCCTCGCGAGGCCGATTATATATTATTTAATTTTTTATATTAAAGTATTTTCTATATCAGTAAAAATATTACGAAAATATTTTGTTGATAGCATGTTTTTCCTGATTCCATTTTTAAATTTGCTCATTGTTTAAAAAGAAGCGAAAAAAAAGTGATCTGAAAATCGAGTTATCACGCCTTTTGCCAGCCTAGAAAGAAGGCAAGGTGCTAATGCACTGTTTATTTCAGGTGCATCAATTCTTGTCACCAGAAGGTGCTCAAGTATTACCGGAATTATTTTTGCAATTAAGAGTAACTCGTAAATTTGAGAAAACTAAATCATTTAGGGATTTTTCTCAAAATTCGTATTATTTATGTTAAAGCTACAACTAACAAAAACCACAAGTAGATTATAATTGGTTTCTACAATATTAAGAGCTGTATACTGCTCATGCGTGTTCTTGATTTTCCAAACGAAATTTCTACCTACGGGGTTTAAGGCAATGTGAGCACGGGAGCCGCACCCTACCTGTGTGGGAGTCGCATTTAAGTCCTGTAGTTTTTGAGTTCTTTTTTTTTTATTTGTGATAAATGACAGAGCAACGATTTTATATTGTATGTAACCTACACATATAAAAACAGCGACAAGCTAAGTACCTTTGGATAAAAGATACGCTCTGTTTATATTTGCAGTTGCTTAGGACTGCTTCAATGCAGCATCAGTCTTGCATCCCATCTGTAGGGATTGTTATATCGTGAAGTCCGACCCTCTGGCGGCATTCGCGGCCTAGGGATCGTTTACTGCACAGATTAGGCTTATATTATTTATATAATAGTTTATTTCTTTACAGGTATGTAATTAGTTAAATTACACGCGTTAATTACTATTTAAGTCACCCTGCATAAATCTTTTTGGTAATGTGTTTGTTTTTATTCATGTTTGATTAAAGATGTTAGCTCCTAGTATATTTGACAGCCAAGCAAGCAAAATGGCGCTTTTTTGTTTTAAAAAAAAAACTACATTTATTAAATTTTTTTAACAAATTGTTACGTTGGTTCATATTTTCGCATGGATTTTCTTAAAAGTTATATTATAAGAGGATGAACATTACTTTCTTTAACTAAATTGAATGTTATGCTGGGATCTAATTAATCACTATGGCCATACAAGTTGCGTGTCAGTTTTATTTTTATTTTTTTTTATTTTGTGAATTAAGTAATGTCATAAATACGCATACGAGCTGGTGACAGTGTTCTTCGAAATTATAAAAACATTTCTGACTTCTATGATTTGTAATGTCCCAAGCAAAATGATGCAGGACTAGACAAAATTAGAGTTGCTTTAATTCTCCATTGCTAGGGCTTTTTTTACAAAGCAAAAACATTAAGAGGAGATTATGTGGAAATTATTTATCCGTCAAGTATGTTATTTTGCATTTAGGACCTAAACCACTGTTTCAGTTTACTGCAGTCAGATATTAACCCGAAATCTTGGCAACTGGGGTCCAGGCATGACCTGTCCAAGTCAAAATTTTATATATAATATATATAATATAATATCACACTTAAAGTACATCAGCGGTGTTTGCATGTGAGGATATACTTTTGTAATATATTGTCATTGGTAAGGAATTTAATTAAATAATAATAATAGTAATAAAAGCCTATAACATCTACAGGAAATGCCATATATTATTTACTGCGAGGGACTTCCAGATTTTCTCCTAACTTATTGTTCTATTTTCTTTATTTTTCTCTCTCTCTCTCTCTCTCTCTCTCTATATATATATATATATATATATATATTATAAACAGACAACAATACTATTGTTAATGAATTTAATAATTATTGCTTCATCCTGGGACAGAAGAAAGTGTCATGTAAGCACAGTTTGTGAATCACAGAATGATGTATCTCCAATTGCAGTTTCAAATAACATACCTGTCATATACAATAGCATACAAGTAAATGAAATAGAAAAAACATCCCATAAAATTTTTATGAACAATTTGACATGTGCAAAAAGCCATACATGGACTTTTGTTTACATTATAACATGAAATACAAATCATAGTTGTTGCATATGTAATCTGTGGATTGATTGCATGATTGGTTTTGGAAGTTTTGACTAGATACTGTGTATTACCTCACCACTGTTATTTTTCTTTGTCACCAGAAGGTGCCCAAGTATTACCAGAATTATTTTTGCAATAGTTAATGTATCTTGTAAATTTGAGAAAACTAAATCATTTAGGGATTTATCTCAAAATTCGTATTATCTATGTTAAAGCTACAATAATAGGGAGAAGTTTGAAGAGTTTCATACTGCTTATTGGCCAGACAACATCTCACTGATCTCATCTGATAATCTTAGTTCATAAGGCTGTTTGTATTTAATATAAACTACAAATAACATCTCAGCAGACAAATATTTATAAATTTCATACATGTTATGATGGGGCAACATTCCAAGTACAGAGCCTTGTGGTACATCACTGATCAATTGCCTTTTTCTTGAATTCTGCTCCACCATATACTACTCTTTAATACTTATCCAGGCCACCATCTTCATATTCATCTCCATTTTTCAGTTTTTTTAAGATTTCTGTTGTAGAATTTCATTTGCCCTACATGAAAATCTCTTATAATGATGATGATTTGTGGTTTTAATAGTGCAAGGACAGCAAAGATCATACTGTGCCATATCAAAGATTATATCAGTATACAAGGTAAGACAGTCACAAACATTCATGCCCACAACAGGATGTGAACCCACACCTGACACCTGTTGATTGGAGAGTGGGTACATTAACTATTCGGTTAACCAGCACAAGTATCTGTCCCTTTCATGTCAAAAACACAAATTGTCAACATAGAAGATGGCATTGGTTGCACAAACTTCTTTGACAGCCATTACATATTTAGCAGTCATGTGCTTGCACATAACTGACTGATGACAAATTTCACATGAAATTTGTCAGTTGAATTTTTTTATATTTGTACACACACACCAACAATTCCATAAAATAAATTTATCATAAGACATATAGCACTTAGCAAGATATCTTCAAACAAATAAAATCCTGGAGATGTATTTATTAGAAATAAATCATTCTGTTCTGGTATTCCATTTCACATTATCCATTTAAAAACATTATTATTATTATTATTTGACACCTCCAGGGAGTCCAAAGACTCATCGAGGAAGAGTGTGCCAACAACATCGAACGATTGGGCCCCTTCCTGCGCTCTAATTTACTTAACTGAGCCATTAGTAGCAGAGACTCTACTAATCGACCAACCTTTGCCGGCAATATGTAAGCCAATGTGCAGAACTAGGCTCTGTACTTGGAATGCATTTGTGAAACTACATACGATAAAATGATTGCAGGCTCTGACATGATGGTAATGGAGAGTTCTGTCTTTTAGTAAATATCCATATGTTTTCACATTGGATACCTTGAGCACATGGAAGCACCAGTAACTGTCTCTTCAAAAAATAACGGTTCTTCATTATGCCTGGATGACAAACCATGCTAAGCTGCAAGTTTTGAAAAATTATTGCTCTCTCTCTCTACATGAATGTTTCGATTTTCATGTATAAAAAAAAGGGGACCAATATACACAGTTATGTTAACCCATTCAGCTTAAATGTCACCTAATCTGACCAAATAGTATCCACAAACTGCATCCTTGTATCTTTGCTTTCAACTATTCACATGTTCTCTGTTTGCTTTTGCCTGCAATCACTTCATGTAAACAGTTAAGCCACCTAATATTTGTACTTAACAGTTTTGAAAATGGAGACTCTTTTTCTGCATATCACCTTACATAATTTTGAAGAGATAATGTGAGATGGAACACCAAAGCAGAAACTTTTTTTTTTTCTCTCTAATGAATATGTCTTCCAGATTTTTACTTGAATATATCTTGCAGAGTGCCTACATCTCATGATAAATTTATTGTGAATTCTTGAAATTGTTCTTGATGGTGGTTTTGTTGAAAATTCATATTTTCACTGTTCTTTGCACTTCGCACACATTTTTTTTGGTAGCACTGAAAAATATTTTGCATTATTTGAGCTTCATGTATCCAGTATTTCAGTAACATATAATTAATACTGGCATTACATTATTCTTGTTGAGAGGCTTATACGCTGGTTAAACACCCTTGGCCAACTTCTTTATGGAGACTTTTGAAGAGAAAGCCTTAAACTCAGCCCCACAAAAACCTACCATATGGCTTCGCTACGTTGATGATGTGTTTGCTATTTGGCCACATGGTCCAGATTCACTCCTCTCCTCTCCTCACACCAACACCCTAGAATCAAGTTCACCCTGGAAAAAGAGGCAAACAATAACCTCCTCTTCCTGGACACACTAGTCACCCGCCAACCTGATGGAACCTTGGTTTTCTCAGTTTATAGAAAACCCACCCATACAGGCAGATACATTCACCAACAATCCCATCATCCCCCCCCCCCCCCACAACAATATGGAGTTATTAAGACACTATTCAACAGGGCAAAAATAATCTGTTCAAAGGATCAAGCCCTAACCACTGAACTAAATCACATCCGTGACACTTTCTCAGCCAATGGCTACCCCCCCCCCCCAAAAAAAAAAAAAAAAATCCAGAAAATACTTAACCCAGTTATCCACAACCCACCCCCCTCCCCTTCACAAAAAAGATTACTCTAAATCCATCGCCATTTCCTACATCCGAGGTATCTCAGAAAAAATTAACAAAATCTTAAGAAAACATGACTTAACCACTTGTTATAGACCACATAGAAAATTGGCATCCCTTATCCGCTCCACTAAAGACCAACCACTTCCCCTAGACCTATCTGGTGTATACCAGGTCCCTTGCAGCTGTAAATTGTTTTACTTTGGCCAAGCAGGCAGGACAGCAAATATCAGAATCTCAGAACACAAGGATTACATCCGATTTCACCAGTACAGCCACTCTGGGCTTGCAGACCATGCTCTGGATACTCGCCACAGAATAAGATGGAAGAAAGCCACAGTCATACACTGCAGCAAGTTCAAATATGAAAGACTGTTCATGGAATCAGCCTCAGCCCTTAGGAACATGCCAAACCTCAACAAATTTGGATGCATGAGACTGCCCCAAATTTGGGAAACATTTATCAGAAGAACTTCAGCCCAAAGCCAAGAACCACCAATATAGCCTGCCAGGGGGCACCATCAGGACTTTAGGAAAACGTTAGCTTCCTAGCTTCAGTTCTCATTTGCTGTTATGTAGTACTTGTGTGCGCGTGTCTTTGTATTAAATTCCCAAGAAGATGGCAACGTGACGTTTGCTGAAATATCGGAAAGTATATATTAAAGTTTATTTAATTTATATTTCTAGTATACGCTGTCAATTTTATAAATATTAGTTATCAATACTGGCATTACAGTTATCATTTTGCTTTTCTCTAGCAATGAGTAATGCCAATATTAAGTATATATTACTGAAATTGTATTGCACCATAACTAGATGTTTTGAAAAACATTTGGAAGCAGCAGTATATCTTATATATGAGAAACCAAGTGGAGGGAGTTTGCAAGAGAGGAATCATCAGTAAAGAAGATTGTCTTCTTCTAGATTGTATCAAGCATTCTTAGGATTTAGTGCTCCATCTGAAATGTGAGAACAGTATTCTAAGGTTGAGTGAATTTGTGATTTATAGGTTTTAGACATTGTACAGGCAAGAAGTAGTGTTTTGAACAAAAAGAGAATACCAACCTTTTTTGGAGCCTGAGGAGGCTATGGATTCAATGTGATGTGTGAATAAGCTAAATGCAAAAGGCAATTCAAGAAGAGAAAATTGAACTTGACTTAATATTAGAATATTACCAAAAAGTAAGAGGAGAGAAGGTAATATCTTCATCCAGAAAATAGAGAGAATTATGTTTTAGTAGCATTAACTTCCTTTTAGCTAAATACAATATTTAGCTAAAATGCAATTTTGCATTTTCAAAATATATTTGATCATGAAAGTTATGTACAGTATATATTTTGCATTTTTACAGTAGTATTTTGTACATATTAAAAGATACTAATGAACAAAGCTTATTCATGAACAATAAAATTCATGGGTGACAGCCAACCTGCCCTATGAAAGCACAGTTTTACACATCACAAGATGAAGTGGAACATTCTCAAATCCAGAACAACTCATGCTACAGCTGTTGCTGTTGTATTATTCAGGCCTACATAGAGTCAAAAGACTCATCGTAGGAAGTCCTTCATAGGAAACACAGTCTATCATACCACTCCTTGAACTCATTGGCCGTTCTTGCTCTCACCACTCCATCAGGCAATGCATTCCACGGTTCAACCACCCGCCATGCAAAGAAACCACTCCTCGCACTCTTGCTTACAGCTTCCTTTCGTAACTTCCAGGGGATGACCCCTTGTCATCACTCCTTCCCTCTGTTCCACCAAGTGAAAGAACTCCCCAGCATCAACCCTGTAACTACCTCTCAATAGTTTAAAAGTCTCAATCATATCACCTCTCCTCCTATCTACCAAACTCTGCAGTCTCCACATTCCCTCAGCCGATCCTCATAACTAACATTGTACAATCCTGAAACCATCTTTTTTATCTGCCTCTGTACCCTTTCCATTAACTTATCCCCTTCAAATCCTGGGGACCAAATTTGAGAACAGTAGTCTAAGTGTGGTCTGATCAGGGTCTTATACAGCGGAACGATAACTTTTATCTCTGCAGGGCAGTGTCCTTCTCAGTATTGCAGCAATCCTCTGAGTTACCTTCACCACTTTTGCAATATGTTCCCTGAATTTCAGGTTTCTATCAATCATCACTCCAGGAGCTCTTGCCTCTCCTACTTCCCTCCAGTACAGCTCTTCCAATCGAGTATGCAGCCGGTATGAGTTTGAAAGGCAGCTACCAACTCTTGAACTTGATTGGTGTTTAAAAAAATTTGATGTCACAATAATTCATTAAGAAAACTAGAGTTTGAACTAAAATTGTTTCCTTGTGATGCTCATAAATAAACAATGCTAATAGAAGTTTTATGTACCCAGTGAGTATGCCTCCAGTTTATTATTATTATTTCATATTTTTTATAGTGGTTCCATAATGCAGATTATTTTTATTACACTTTTAAAAGTGTAATAAGTATGAAGAAATGTGAATCATGTTTTACTAACATGTATTATAACATCGTTCGTATCCTGAGAGAGAAAGGTCACTACTTGTGTGTCACATGGATCAGTTTTGGGACCATTGTTGTTCAATTTTTATATTAATAATATTGGGATGGGTTTAACCAGTGATATGTAGATGATGCAAAATTGGGGAGAACAATTCAGAGTTAAGCAGATGTTATGGCCTTACATGTGGACTTGAAAAGCATGGGCAGGTAATTGGACCTGTCAGTTCAAAGTGTAAGGTTTAAAGGAGATAGAGTAGATGAGAAATCTGGGACAGGTGGTGGACATGGACCTGAAATTCAGGAACCAAATTGCACAAGTTGTGAAAACGTCACATCAGATAATGACAATGATGCGGAGGACCCTGTGCAGAAACAGGGGGTATGATGCCATTGTATAAGTCCTTGATCTTGTCTTATATGGATTATTGTGCACACATTTGGTCACAGTTTTCATGGTGACGAGGATATGTTAGAAAGGGTACAGAGAAGATTCACAAATATGGTCAGTAGTCTTTTGAATGTGAAGTATGAGAACATTGAGAGAGTTGCATAGCCTCATAAATAGGAGGAGAGATAGAGTGAGCCATATAAGTTAGTCAGGGGGTTGTTATAGGTTGACATGTGAGAGATTTTTCATAGAATGGGAGATGTGTGTAGAACAAGAGGCCATTCCTAGAAACTGTTTAAGGAAGGTGTGAGCAGAGGAGTAAGGAGCAAGTTCTTTACATGGAGAGTGGTTGGTGAGTGGAATGCATTAATTGAGTGTGTTGTTCTAGCCTTTGCCATCCTCCTCTGTTATACTACCTGAAGTAATTGCCCCTCAAAAACTGAAACTCATTTTCTTTACTTTCAGTTGCTATCTCATCATTCCAGTCTGTATTGCCATAATTAAAGTCACCCATAATGATCACCCTTTTCCCATTTGCTTGGCTTATACTTATATACACTCATACATTTCCTGGTCACTACCCTTCACATTACCAGATCTATAGCAACATCTAACAATGTATTTCATTGTATTCACCTCTATCTCATATCATACTGCCTCAAAACCATTACCAATATTCCCCCCTTGCATTTCTACTTTTTTTTGTCTGCCCATGTACATATCCACCTTGTATGGACATAACTCTTTTTCTGTCATCAGTAACACTCCACCTCCTTTTTTACCTTTCTATCTTTATGAAATACATCATACCCTTCCATCTCTATTCCTGTCAAGATGTCATCCTCATCCAACCATGTCTCACTTATTCCAACAATTTTTATCAGATTCCAACAATTCCAATTTTTATCAGCCATCCTAATTCATACAATAGTGGTGGCTTAAAAATGCCAAGAATATGCAGATAAAACACATTCAGCCTACAAAACTTCTATTTGAAGTTCTCTAGCAAGCCCTCACTTTGGCACTTGAAGCAATAATTTCAGCTCTAATTTCATATGTTGGCCACCATTAATACTGTCTTTTGTTCTGATTTATTTGTGATTAATCTCTAGCCAAACTTATAACAGGACGTCTAGTTTTGTATTTTTTTTTCCCTGCTAAAGTAATGTTAAAGTAACATTAATTTGGTCAACTTATTAACACTACTCTTATTATTATTAATATGATTTATATGAGTACTCCTTGGAGTCAGAGGACTCATTGTGGGAGACCCACTCTATCCATTAACACAATTCCTATCATACATCTCCTTAAACCTGTTCACTGTTTGAGTGCTCACAACCACTTATGATAATCCATTCCACTCATTCACCACTCCCCAAGTAAAAAACCTAGTCTGCACACCCTTACTTACCACACTCCTAGACAACTTCCAAGTGTGACCCCTTGTTTTCTCCCAACTCCCCATATATTGAAAAATTTCTTCCATGTCAATCTTATAGGATCCCTTTAGTAACTTATAACTTTCTATCATATCCCCTCTCATTTGTCTGTCAGCAGAGGAGAGGAGATATGAACCTCTGCATCATCATCACCCTCAGTCTATCCTCTTAGGGAGCATTCCACAGACCTGTCACTAGCTTGGTAACTCATCTCTGAATCCTCTCCACCACCTCCCGATCCCCAGGAAATGCAGGTGACCAAATTTGTGCACAGTAGTCAACATGTGGCCAAATCATAGCCTTATAAAGAGGGATAATAACGTCCCTATCTTTACTTGTCAATGTGTTCTTCAGCATTTAAGTAATCCTCTGAGCTAATTTGCTAACTCTTGCAATATGTTCTCTGAATTTCAAATCCCTATCTGCCATCACCTCCAGATCCCTAGCGTTATCGATTTCCTGTAAACTAGTACCATCAGATTCCTTCCCATCCTATTTGCTCTTCGAACTCTGGGGATTCATTCAAATACTGCCTGATTTAAGCACTTTTTTTGAAGATTCTCATGCATTGCTGATTATCTTTCCTATTCAGTAACTGATACCATGGGAACATAGATGGTAATCTCTTGATTTGTCATAATTTTCATCTTTGTAGTTCAGCATGTAAACTCTCCTAATTGGTACCTCTATATAATTTACTTCATAGTAAGGTACAGTTTAATCGTTTTCACCAACTGGTCATAAAATACTTTTTTTTTAAGGTTACACAGTGGTCAGCATTCATATTATAGAATTTATGGAGACACAACACACGTGTTAGAATAATTACTTTACTTAACATTAAACAAGTAGCAGTCGATGTTTCGACTTCTGTATTGAGGTCATCATCATATTGGTGAAGATTTGAATGCAGATATTCAGTTGTTTGCAGATGACGCAAAGTTGGGACAAACCATGAAGAGTAGAGAAGATGTTGTGGCTTTACAAGAAGACTTGAATAAATTGAGTGATTGGGCATGGGGATGCGAGTTCAATGTTGCAAAATGTAAGGTTTTAAAATTTGGGAAACAAAGATGGGATGCAGAATTTATGCTTTGTGAGGAGGATATACTGTCAGAAGTGGAGGAAATAAAGGGATCTTGGAGTGATAGTGGATAAGGATCTGAAATTTAGGGGACACATTGCCAAAATTGTGAAGATAACACAAAGACTTCTGGGAGTGATATGCAGAGGACACCGACTTATAGAAGTAGGGAGATTCTTGTTCCATTGTATAAGGCTTTGATTAGGCCACACATGAACTACTGTGCCTGGATTTGCTCACCTGGTTTTTAGAAGGAGATGAAGAGATGTTGAAAAGGTGACTGACTAAAGTAGTTTCTGACCTCTGGAATGTCAAATATGAGGAAAGATTGAGAAGATGTAATTTACAGAGTCTGGTGGATAGGAGGAAGAGGGGAGATATGATAGAGACCTACAAGTTAGTAAGGGGATTGTTATAGGATCAGTGTCGAAGTGGTTCTACAGAAAACAATGGGAGATCAAGGGAGAACCACAGGTCATCCCTGGAAACTGTATAAAGAGGGCATGAGCAGGGGAGTGAGAAGCAGGTTTTTTGCATGCAAAGTTGTGAATGATTGGAATGCCTTGCCTGAGAGTGTGGTGTCTGCACCGAATTTGAGTGTGTTTAAAGCATGGTACGATGAGCTGTGTGTATGATAATAGGACCTCCTAGATAAGTCTTTGACTCCATGGGGTCTTGGGTGATAATAATAATAAATGTTTGTTAATCCTTTATCCTAGCCTGAGCTCTGGTGAGAAAAAAAAATTGAACTACATTAAACAATTTCTAAAGTCCTTTAGTATTGAGATTTTTTCTGTCTGGGGTTGTTCTGATTGCTTTCTGGTTGATAAGTTCCCATCTTCAGCTCATATAGCAACAGTATTTCAAGAATGTGGAGGACCCCATATTCAACCGATATAGCAATGTGTGGACTTCAGTTTCACATGCCATGGCACTGATCTAAGCAATCTCCTAAGTTTGTCATACTTACCAGCCCTGTAACTCCACACATATCCCTTCATAAGTGGAAAAAAAAAAAAAATTACACACATTTAGTAACCTTTGAAGTCAAGATCATATGATCACTTAAGTTTTAAAAGAGGTATACCATGAGTAGACATATCAATACAAATTTAAACGATATGATCACTTGCACCGATTGGTGGCAATGTGATCATATTGGTTATGAGCAAATTCTCTGATGCAATTACTAGGTCTAGCACACTCAGACCCCTGGTACATTCCATCACATGCTGCCTCAGGTAATTATTCCTTAGTAACTGCATGAATTCCATTTCTTTTCTTCTGTGCGTCCATTCCTTCTTCCAATCTGTGTTTCCATAGTTCAAGTCCTCCATAATAGTTACCTGCCCTCCACTCATTGAGCTTATTTGCCAGTACATACTACCCCTATTTAGAAGCAACCAAATGTATATTTTGTTCTGCTGGCCACTATTTCACACCAGATTACCTCAAATATGCTATTTTCACTGGCTCTACTCTCTTTGGTTGCAGTTCATTGGCTACCATCATTAATACTCCTCACCCCATTCTTTTCGCTCTATCCTCCTCCTACACTATACCCTTCACATTCTAACCCACTAACTATATCATCTTCGTCAGTCATGTCACACTAATGCCAATAATCTTTGGCCACAATGAACTAACCAGTGCCAAAACCTCCTTCCCTTTGTTCTGAATGCTCCTGGCATTAATGTACATAAAGTGCAATAGCCCTTAAGCTCATCACTGTCCTTACACTGACATTTTATGCACATTCTTACACTCAACTGCCTCATTGGTATCTGTGTACTCGCTTAGCAGCTTCACCACTAAAATCTCTAGTTTTTCCTGATTTTGCACATCCACTTTTGCTTCATCCAACGATATTTTTCCAGACTGAACACCAAATCTATTGATGCAAACCATCCTTCTTATACAAGTCCTTTCTTCCATCAAACTCACTCTACACATCCAGAAATTTCACATAATTTCTCCTCCTGCATAACCTATGCATCAAATGGTCTCCTCAGCTCTTTTCTTTTGCCGCTTTCAATAACTCTTTCATGTCCTCTCTCATATCATACTTTTCTCCTTTCAAATCATTCATTCAGCCAAAACAATAAACTCTTTCACTTTACCCTTCTGTATTCTAATAGCCTTGCCAACGTTGTTACTTTTTGCACCCAGGAAGAACGATTTTGTCACTCTCTCACCAGTCACATACCTCTTATGATAGAATCGCTGTACAAGACTCCTTAATTTTTCCTTCTCTCTCCTCTCTCTTAGTTAAGCATCCCTTTCTTTTTTCTCACACTTCTTTCTTTCTGTTCTCAGCTGAATCACTCAGAAGACATTTTTGCATTCACTCCAGCTCATTCTTCATCCTGTGTATATCACTCTATGTAACTGTGCTATTTCAGTATCAATCATACTCTTCTTTTGATCATCACTTTTACTTTCTTTCTCAAAATGGTACATATAATGAGTGTTTTTCTGCTTTGGCTGATCAAATACCGACTCTTTCTACTGATTTGGCTGAAGCTGAATACCAAGGCAATACCAAATATTTGCCACTTCCCTAGTTTATACACAAACATAATCATTTGGACACTGCTCTGAAAGGTAATTTTTCAATTTTCATAAACAACATGTAATTTTTAATGGAAAACTTGTGGTACTCGGGAATTTAATATAATTTGTTGAGCTAAGGAGTTTGTTTATAGTAGGCCAGCAATGTGACACAGAAGGATTCCTCCCACTTACAGTATAACTTAAATACCAAATGATTTCCCCCCCTTTTAATTATAAATCCTATACACTTGCATATTGACTTTATTTATTGATGTTTAAAAAAAAAATTCAACTTCTATGTTAGGCTTGTATTATAGCCTTGTGACCTCCTGATGTTAGATTTGCAGAAGAAATGCCATTATTTGGTTTGAGCACTGTCTTTATGCTGCCAGTTCATTGTTTGGTTAATTTCTTTTTTCTTATGTCATTATTCACCTGACTTCACATCATACATTGTCCGTTTTCCTATTTAATTTGCTGTCTTCACTGCAGTGAAAGTAAAGAACTGAAGTATTTTATTTATTCTATAGGGTCTCCATTCAGAATGCTATTATTTTCTACATTCCTGCTTGTTTTGCTGATTTTCATGCCAAATTCTTAAGGAATCCTGCAAACTTGTACTGGATTTATTTATTTAAAAATATAAAATCTGCATAAAGTAAAGAGCTGCAAATAACATAACAGATCAGGTCTTGTGCCACTTTCCTTCATGATAATTTTACATTGAACTAGCTTTCTGTATCTGCTTCATTTCAAACTGCTGATTTACAGCTTAAAGATAGACTGTGTGTATATATCTCTTGGTAGCTCAATATCCCATTTACACTATATAATTGTAATGTTTTGATGGCTTTCTCTTGAAACTTGTCATATTCCTTTTCCAGATCTACAATATTTAATACAGATCCTTATGTTTCCATGATTTCCTTGAAGTTCAAAATTTGCAGGTGACATCCCTAGTGACCTTTTCTTAGCCTCTTATCAAGTATGCTTGAATTAATCTTATTTGGCAAACACAGTAGGGAAATTCCTCTTTAATTGTCACATTCAGTTTTTTTTTTTCCTTTTTATAAATTGGTACTGTGAGAATCTACTATAATCATTCAGAATTCGACCTTCTGTGACTTCTGAACTATATAGTGTAGCCACTGTGGCTACACTTATATAGTTCAATTTTGGCCATTTCTGGTCAAACATTATCTTCTCCAGCTGCATTTCAGGTTTTTTATTACTTTTTCTACCTTAAGTATATATATGCCTCATTTGTTTAAACCAGTACAGAATAAAATTTCTTTGGCTAAATCCCAACTGCTAGCCCATCCTGATTCATTCAGTATCAAGGTGCACCACAACAAGTGAGGATATGACATTAGGTCAGAAGGCCTAGTTGGTTCTCTGTATTCATTAAATGGTTATGTGGAGGTCTCTCCTCTCTGTCTATTTTTGATCCTTTAGTAATCCATAGTAAGATCATCGTAGGTTAAATCATAGTTTACCAATCAGAGGAACTTTTTTTCTACATCCTTTTTTCAGTTGATTATTGGTGCAGCAAAATATAATTTTTTTTCTTCTCCTGGAAGAGAGACCCATTTTAATCTCGCAACTCAATAGAATCCACTGTAGAATACATTACATGTACTGTTAGGAATGTCACCTCTTATCTAGCATGTGCTGTGAGAATGCACCCATCTCAGTGATGATGAGAGGTAAAAACAGTCTGCATTCTGATTTTTAAAATAGTTTGGACTAAAATAGTGCCACCTAGTGTGAATGATGAATTAAATCACATTTGTAATCACTTTATTATTGGAAACCTGAAGTAACTTGACAAATCCTTATCCTATCTTGATAATGTGTGATAAGTTCCTACTCTTTTATTACCACAAGAGACCTCCGGGAGCCAAGGTGTCATCTCACTCACACCATGTCATACCTTCTCTTGGATTCATTGACACTATCTGTACTCTCAATCCAAAGGCAAGCCATTCCAGTCACTCACTTCTGTGAGAGAAAAATCTATCTCTGATCCCTTTCTTGACTGCATTCATTCTCAACTTCCATGGATGCCCTCTCATTTTTTCTCCTCACCCTCCATAAAATGAAGAATTTCAGCTGTTGGTATCCTGCATGATCGTTCAAAAGTTTGTAGGTCTGTCATATTATCATCCCTCTTTCTCTTGTTTGTTAGTTGTCTGTAGGCACAAATTATAAATCTCTCCTCCCATAATCTGTATTCTACAATCCTGCTATCGTTTTTAACTCGGAAACCAGAGGCCCATGCACAAGAGTCTATATTGTTCATTGTGCATACACAAATAGTCCAAAGGTTTTTCTGTGAGAAAAATTCTTTGAGAAAAAAAAAGAGGCAAAATGCTTCCTTATTCTTACAGTGTTTACATTGCAGAAATGTATTACATTTCTCCATTGCAGTTATCCTCTGAATTGTATTTGCAGTCTTGTCTATATGACACTTAAAATTCAACTTCCTG
The DNA here is from genome assembly GCF_054136105.1 of Typopeltis vanoorti. Classification (NCBI taxonomy): domain Eukaryota; kingdom Metazoa; phylum Arthropoda; class Arachnida; order Uropygi; family Thelyphonidae; genus Typopeltis; species Typopeltis vanoorti. The sequence goes on along the minus strand of NC_143552.1, from coordinate 155,686,728 downwards.
TCTACTAAAACTCCAAGATCCCTAGCCTGGTTAGTTTCTTCTAGCATAATCCTTCCAATAAAATAAGCCATTGGATATCTCACTATGCTAAAGTGCATAACTTTGTATTTACTAACACTGAAATAATAGTCGTGTTCACATGCCTACAATTCCAGCTTATTCAAATCATTTTGCAAGTCAGTGGCATTCCTGATTACATCATCAGCAAATAGCTGTATGTCTCCTGTTAAATCTTTCCCAGTGGCACATTAATGTAAAGATTGAATAACAGTGGAACAAAGATTGATCCCCGAGGGTACACCACTGGTCACCTTAAATCTACTCTTTGATCCTATCAAAAGCTTTAGCCAGAGAAAGTATCATGGTATATCCATTTTCCTTATCTAACTCTCAGCCATCAGATTATTATAAACTCAAACACGACCCTTCCTTAGTAAATCCATGCTGTTCATAGCAAAGTATAGATTCTCTGCAAACAGTATATGATCTCTTACTAACTTTTCCAAAATCTTTGCCACCATTCCAGAGATGTTGATAGTTAGAAACATCATTCTTTGCACCTTTGTATAATTGGGATTTTTACACAATCTTTCCACTCCTGTGGAATCTTCCCTGTGCTGAGATTCTCGATCAAAGGAAGATCCAGTTTAGCTGAACACTCTTTTAGCATCTATGCTGACATCCCATTATTTGGCAGTCCCTACTGCCAAATTAATATTCAGTTTGTGCAACAGCTCTAATACTTTCTCATATACCTGAGTTTTTTTCATCCAATGAGGTGGCGGCATTGAGCTGTATGTTGCATACAGCTGAAAACTGTATGTTGTATACACCAGGTTGATAGCTTTTAACAAAATGGGAACTTGTCACTTGTACAATCTCTTTTTCTGAAGAATCTTTTGCTTAAATAAGATTGCACATGCATTTCACTCCTACCTGTTTATTCTTTAAACTCAAAGGGACACATTTTGATATTGCATCATGCATGTATTTTTTAAATACTTCCCAGGCACTTCTGGTATCCTTTTCATTTAGTAGCCTGATACCAATGGATTGAACCTGGTATTATTCTCTTTAATTGCTCATAATTCTCTGAAGTTCATCATGTATCCGTTTCTAAATGGAATAACTATACACATAGCTACTTTTCAGGTCAGTACAGCATAATCAATGTCACCAACTGGAGGCAGAACAGGTGACATCTTTTACTGAGACTCCCCCAACACTATGATTAGGTTTAATACTTTTTGTTTGATCTTGAGTTCCTTTTGTCATATGCTGCTTAAAGATGTTGTTTTACAACAGCTCAGTAAATTCAGCTTAATAAATTTTCTTTCATGAGATTTCACTGCTATCCAGTCATTGTTAAAATAAATAGTCACCCATGATGATTAATCATTTAGTACCTGTTAGATTTATTTGGTGATGCATTTCAATTGTAATTAGCAGTTGATCCACTGGGTCTGTAGCAGCACCTAACCATGCATTTGATCTTGTTAGACTCCACCTCACACCACGTAACTTCAAACTCACTGCTTCATGGAAAACTGTTAGTCATGCTGCATTCATAGCTTTCTATCCTAACTGAACCAAAATCATATCATATCCTTAGCATCTCACCCTTACTCGCATACTTGTCATTCTTCTTAAAAATACTTATACTCTTTACACTCAGTACACTCCATTAGTACATAGGCTACTGAGAGCCAGGTGTCACTAATGCCAATAATCTGAAGCCTTAGTGTATTTACTAAGGCAACAAACTCATCCCTTTCGTTCCTTATACTCCTGACATTCTTTCTTGCATTTTTGTATACTCTCCTTTGTAATTTGCATGACCCAGTTGGACAACTTTCAGTTTCCTGTTCACATCTAATGTTTTATTTATATATAGACAACCTTACACATAAGTCTGAACTGGATAATCCATATAATCATATTTTCATCATAATCATCTTCATTATTAAGCATATTCTTATCATTAATATAGTTGCATAACTTAGTTGCTCTTATGCATGGATTCCCACCGTTCCTCCATACTCCTGATGCCAAATGCATTCAAGTGCTGGCTATCCCTCTTATATAAACATCTTCCTTCAAACTTGCAACCATTCTTTCTACACATCCTATTATCATATCATTTGCCATCACACACACCTTAATTCTGTGCTATCTCATATCTAGGTAGCATACTGTTTTTACTCTAATAATTTTTTCCAGCAGTCCTTTCATATCCTCTTTCATACCATATTTATCACCACACAAATTGTTAAACACTGGTTTAGTGGTCCGTCATGGAGACATGATGTGAGATACATTATGAGAATTGTAATGATATACATAAATAATGCAAAGGATATGTGAAAGATGTTAGGTCAGTAGATGACTAAGAATTACTGCTTCCCAAATCTTAGGAAATTTTATACAGAGATAGTCTTTTTTATATGTGCTGATTCCATAAAAGCCTGTCATGTTTTATTTGCTGTAGTAAAGCATTGTAGTCTTTTCCCATTTAATTCTGTGCAGGATGCTCAAAGCATGATCACTGACCTTACTGACCATAATTGTTTGTGTTGGCATATAAGGAAGGTGGTGAGTTGGGTGTAGTGGAGTTGTGTGCTCTCCCACGATGAGCTCTTGGACACTCTGGAAGTGTCACATAATAATAATAACATACTGCGTACTCTTCAAGACAAATGCTAGCAGATCGTCCATTGACCATAATGGGAGAGGCAGCCAGAACAGGCAACCCTTTTATACACCTGGAACCGAGAGAAAGAAAGAAAGAAGGGAGTTGATATTTTTAGGAGAATGGATAAGGTCAGTTTTTATGTTTGTCACATATAGGAAATAGTACTGGTATTACTGTCATCTGTATGTTCAGAGGAATATGAGAGTTGGAGGTTCTGTTAACCAGAGTTTTTATTATTCTATGTTGTTGTTAGGGGAGAAATAAAGGAAGTTTGTTGAATATTTTTATTGGTTCCATACACAGCAGGTTGAATGCCCTATAAGGACATCAGTGCTGTGTGTTGGGTGCTAGTGAGGACTGAGATAAAAGTTTGACTTTTTTAAAGAGTTGCAAGTTGATTGGGAATAATTCTTGCAGGAAGCCATTCCAAAGGTGGAGGTAGTTGGAATAAAAGAGAAGCAGGTTCAGTGTATTTTCAGTTGCATTGTACAGGGGTGCTGGGCAGTTACTGTTGCTCTTGTATTAATAGGTGCAATCGAATGTGGAGGAATGATGGTTACCATTTCAGTGCAGTAATGACTAATAAAATACCTGTAGAACAGACACATTGCCAAAACGTTGCATCTGTGAGATAGTTTGAACTGAATCTGTTAGAGTGGGATTGTCTATGAGCCAAATTGTTCTACTTTGGACAGCATCAATTTTAGTCAAGTTTTTGGTGTACTACCTCAAACATGTGAGCACTTTTCTAAGAATAGGTGGATTTGGAATTTTTTTAAAGTTAAGAGTTGGCGGGGTGTAAAATAGCATCTTGAATGAAAGAGGATGCCAAGTTGTTTGGATGCTGAGGAGGGTATTGATGTAATGTGTTTATGTCTGGAGGTGATTATAAGTTCATGAAGAGAGATCTGATCTTGTGTATTGCTAAGAGTAAGGGTAGGTGAGCTCTTATGTGAGAGAAAAGACAAGATTGCATTTTGATTGTATTGTAGGTGACCAGATTGTCCTCGCCTCCTCTAAATGTTGGTATATAGGTAAGTGTTTAAGGTATTGGTTGTAGATGATCTTGATGCGTATGTCTGTGCACTGCATGGTTTGTCAAGTGAGTAGGATGAATTGTGAACGCTGTTGTCTTCAAAGCAGCGGATAAGATTAGTGTTGATTGACAGTAGGTCATTTATGTACAGAAGCAAGAGAGTAAGTGATGTGATAAGACAGATTCTTGAGATACTCCTGCATTGGTGGTGAAGCTCAATGAAAGGGAGCTATCCACCATGATATGTAGTGAATGACCAGAGAGGAAGCCAGCAACCCAATTACGTAGGGTGGCAGGTAGACTAAAGAATGGCAGTTTGTTTAGCAGGCCTTGATACAAGACACAAGTCAAAAGCTCTGGAAATGTTGAGAGTGACAGCATAAGTTTTTCCCAACTTTTCCATGGCACATGTCCAGTGATGGGGTGATGTAAACATTTATGGATGTTAGCAAAATTGATGTGAAAGTGAGTTTTTATTGAGGAGATTCTATTATGGGAGATTCTAATAATATGGGAAGTGCCTGCATTATTATTCTGGCACCTCCATGGAGTCCGAAGACTCATCATGGGAGACCCCAAACTATCCCCACAATCTATCATACCTCTCCTTCAACTCATTAACAGACACAGCATTCACAAATGACTCTGGCAACTCATTCGCAACTCTCCAAGCAAAAAATCTAGTCCTCACACCCCTACTAACCACTCCTTTATTCAACTTCCAGGAATGACTTCTTGTTCTGGTCCCTCTAGCCAAGCGCTGAAACATTTCTCCTGTATCTATCCTATGAAACCCTTTAAGCAACTTAAACGTTTCCATCATATCCCCTCTTTTTCTCTCATCAACCAACTTCTGCACAACACACCTTCAATCTATCCTCATAGGGAACATTCCACAGGCCACTCACCTCTGAAATCTCTCTACCACTTCCTCATCTCCAGGAAACCCAGGGGAACCAGACTTGAGCACAGTAATTCTGATATTGGCATATTAAAGAAGAATAACAACTTATCTCTTAGTAATGTTTTCTTCAATAGCCACGTAATCTTTGGTCTACCTCAGCAATATGTCCTTTAAATTTTAACTCTGTCTACCACCACCCCTAATCTCTAGCTTCATCTATTTCCTGGAGTACAGTACAGTACCATCAATGTGATACACGGCTTGTAATCTGTTTATCCCAAAATGCATAACTTTACATTTCTCGACATTAAACTGACACCCATTAAATTTTGCCCATACTGACAGCCTATTTAAATAGTTCTGCAAGCAGCTCTCCACATTGCCTTGATTAACTGTTTTCTAATTTCGCATCATCAACAAACAACTGAATATTTCCTTTATCAGTATGTACAAATTAAACAGCAATGGTACCAGCACTGAACCTTGTAGCACACCACTAGTCACCTGTTTTTGCCTCGATTCTGCCCCTCCATATACCATTTTTTGATATCTGTCCAGCAGCTACCCTCTTATCCACTTAACCAGTGTCACTTCCATTCCCATTTGTTTTAACATGCGTAACAGAGTTCCATGTGGTATTCTGTCAAATGCCTTTGCAAAATCATCATGTCGCCATTTCGTTTATCCAACTCAGCTGTCACTCTATTATAAAAAGTTAGTAGATTACTGAGGCATGACCAATCCTTCACAAAGCCATGTTGACCCTCATACAGTATCATATTTTTACCTACCCATTCTTGAATTCTCTTTTTTAACAATTTTTCGAGTACTTTTGCCACCACGCCTGAGATACTGATTGGTCTATAATTTGCTACTGTAGTCCTAGAACCTCCCTTATGCAAAGCAGTTATTTTGCCCTCTTTCCACTCCCTTAGAACTTTACCAAAGGTGAGACTTAACAGCCTAGTCAAAGGCATTAGCAGTTCCCTTCCACATTCTCGCAAAACCCTAGCTGATATTCCATCTAATCCCACATCTGTATTTACATTGCAAGGGAGATTAGATTCCTGTTTGTCACATTGTCTATTGTTTATAAGATTCATCATTAGCTTACTGGTGGAAGAATGGGGACATGCATTGAGAAGAGATATTCTTGGACATAACATCCACACAGAGAGTGACCAGTCTCTTTGCCATAATGTGGCCTTGATAGTGCCTCCCACATATCCCTACTTGAACTCCTTCTCCTGGTACAACCTGGCAGAGTTATGTGGCAATATGGTTATGCTCCAGTTTACCAAGATGCCTTGTTACTGACAGGATATACCTCTGTGAGTAGGATTCCTGTAAACCAAGAAAGAAAGGGTATTGCTATGGAGTAGTTAGGGTATTGTAGTACATATATACTTTGTGTCCTTCTGCCCATATCTCACCACTCCAGAAAAGTTTATAAAAAAACAAAACACTAGCTGTATACCAGATGATGTTCAACTAGTTGTAACTTATGGATCAGAGAGAGTTGGGTTGGAAACAAAACAGTTGATAGACTGGAGACCACAGATATGAGGTTAGCCAAATTAGTAATACTACAGCATTACTGATTTGGCTAACCATTAATTTCAACCTGACCTGTAATAATAATAATGAAGTGTGAAATGAGTATCTAATTGGCTGGAGTTTATTAGGTTGATTACCTAGGCATGTTATTTTTAGTTGTCTGGAGAACATACTCCTCATTATAACATTCCTGTGTTATAATGGCTTGTTGTCCTATTCTTATTAGGCAATTGTTTTTTTTTTATCTCTCAAAACAAACTAGTTGGCACGGTTAGCCTAGTGGCTATGTGCTTCGCAACCATATGCCTGGGGAAGGAGTGTTCTAGGCTCGATTCCCGTCGACGACGTGAGGAACTCGAGGATCTTCCTCAGTCATAGCCAAGTTAGTTGGTCTTGTGTGTGTGGACAGCAGGGTCTTCCCCCCCCCCTCTCTCTCTCTCCAGTTTATCTGGGGTTTTTCATCCCGCAAGTAGGCAAACCGGCCCTGTGAACACACACGTATATGGTCATGAATATCGCCCTTAGGGGATGCAGCAGAGGAGTGGCAAACCGGTTGCATTAATATGCCAGTAACCCCTCATTAGGACAGGGAAAGACAGGAAAAAACTAATCGGAATAACATACACAATACATAGACATCATGCATTGGTCCCTTATCCTTAGTTGATTTTGCCATAAAATAAAACAGCCCAAAATAGTCTAAAAATGTCGAATATAGATGGTCCATATAATTTTCAATTGAATTTGATCCCAAGAAAACAATTATTCAAGCTACCAAACAGTTTTTAATATATTCGTAATATGATTCTCATAAACAGGCACTGGAATGGAAAAGAGAAGGAAAGAGAAAGAAATGTAAATGTTGACCAAAGTTGTTCTGGCATAGAGGAATAGAACAATGGAGGCCAGAAGAAAAAACTAGACACAGGCAAAAAAAAAAGTACAGAACATGATATGAAAGAAATATACAGTTCAGACCTTATGTTATGTCAGAGGTATAGGAGGAAGAATAGCTCTCTTACCTATATAAAAAAAAAATAAATAAATAAAAGAAAAATGCAATGTTCAATTAAAATAAATGAAGACTTTAGGCTACCAGCAGTCTCCAGACTCCAAGATCGAAATAAAATAGTCTTCAATCCATATAGTGGGCACAAATACCTAAGTACTAAATGTAAAGGGTATATTTATTTGTTATAAGACAAATAACAGTTAGCACACACTTAAAACGTTTAGATTTATTTGCTTTTATATTTTTTATCCTTGTAACCAGGATGAAATATAGAAGAGCAAAGACGAATTTTTGATATATCTCCCAAGGGATGCACAAGATACTAGTAGTACTGTATATTAAATTCTTATTTTAATTTTCATTCATATTCGTTGACTAGAAATCAGGCTAGAATCAGTGGTTAGCCAAAGTAATATTACTGTAGCATACAAAGGGACACAGGCTGCACTATAATCATATATATATATATATATGTGTATTCCAGATGATGATCTTAATATGAGGGTCAAAATATTACTACATCATAGTGTTCGTATTTTTTCCATAAAGTATTATATTTTTCATTGTGATTAATGCACTTTATCAGTGCCATTGACAAAGACTTAATTCCGATAAATTTAGTTTAATCCTTTATCCAAGTGTGAGCAAACAAAGTTTGCTCCTGAAAATATCTTCAGGACTGTAGCAAGGTGATGCAACTGTTGGCAACTCGGAGCAAAGGTGGACCAAGCTCTCATTACTCCTTGTCTCAGTATCTCCCACCATGCACAGCACATGTCCTTGCAGACATGTATAATGCTATGCATTGAGGGAAGGGCCACTACCCAGACCGGTTTCGACCTTTATTGAGGTCTCGTCAGTGGGAGGCAGACCCAGAGGTGGTGACACTAAGGCAGAAGCAATAGAGAGGTCATATTTACCTATATGAGTTGCCAGCCGATGTACCACCTTATTATTATTGTAATGTAAATATGACCTCTCTATTGCTTCTGCCTTAGTGTCACCACCTCTGGGTCTGCCTCCCACTGACGAGACCTCAATAAAGGTCGAAACCAGTCTGGGTAGTGGCCCTTCCCTCAATGCATAGCATTATATATGTCCGCAAGGACATGTGCTTTGTATGGGGGAGATACTGAGACAAGGAGTGATGAGAGCTTGGTCCACCTTTGCTCCGAGTTGCCAACAGTTGCACCACCTTGCTACAGTCCTGAAGATATTTTCAGGACTGTAGCAAGGTGGTGCAACTTCTTGATATCAATTTAAGGGTACATATCTATTTCTTGATATGTACCCTTAAGGGGTGTTCAGACTACTATGATAGCACTGCATGATTAAGTTTACATAATTAATTGCCTATCCACAGTTTTCTTCCAAATTAGTCTATTACTTGTCAGTACTCCCTATCCTATTCCCTCAGCCATATGCTACCATACTAAGGAGATGATTGTGAGCAAGGTGGTTTCCCGTTGCCTTCCTTGCCATACTATATCCTATGACTGTATCCTGTGTGTTCACGGGTACAGTGTGCCTGCTTGCAGGATGAAAAACCCCAGATAAACTGGTGGAAAAACCCTGCTGTCCATGCCCAAGACTGGCTAACTTGGCTATGGCTGAGGAAGTTCCTTGAGCTCCTCATATCTCCGACTTGAATCAAACCTAGGACGCTCCTTCCCCAGGCATATGGTGGCGAAGCATATAGCCGCTAGGCTAACTGCACGAACTGTCAGCACTCCAGTATTGTTGTATCTAACATTTTGTGCTTCTAAGGGACTTCTAACCGAATCAATCCACCTAGAACTTGGTCTGGGTTTCTTTCTTGCAATCCTGGCATCAGATACCTATTTTGCTAACCTTTTCTCATCTATCCTATTTAAATGGCCTTTTAAGTAACCTTAGATTAGCTGTGCTCATACATTCTTGAATGCTAACAATGTCAAGTTCCTATCTGATATCTTCATTTTTAATATGATTATGCCATCTATTCACTCCCCTAATTTCTCTCAAAACCCTCATATTTGTTGTCTCTAGTCTTTGATGAAATGCTTTATTTCTAATCCAACTTTCAGTTCCATAACTTAAAACTGGTTTGAACACTATCTTGTATATCACAAGTTTGTTTTTTTTTTTTTTGGCTAATTTCATTCTTATTCCATATAAATTTATTTAGCTGGCTACTCACCATACCAGCTTTGCTCATTCTGCTGTCTGTTTCCAGATTTAACTTGCTATTTTCACTAAAAACTATCCCCAAATAGAAGAAATATTTTACTTGTTCCATAGGCTCCATTGAGAATGCATTTTATATATTCAATGTTTCTACCTATTTTTATAGTTTAGGTCTTTTTTATTGCTGATTTTCATATCAAATTTTTTACAGCTATTATTCAAGTTAGTTCAAGAATTCTGGAGACTTGCACTAGATGTGTTTAGGAGTACAACATCATGTGCATAAAGCAAAGAGCTAAGTTTGACATCGCCAATACTAATATCAGTTATAATGACATTTTTTTTTTCATAATGTGATCCATATAAATGATGAATAAGAGTGAAGAAAATGCGCAGCCTTGTGTTATCCCTGATTTTAGATGAAACTATCTTCCTGTATTTCCTTCAGTTCTAATTGCTGACTTACAACTTAAATATAGACTGTGTTGCTCTGTATAATGTTTCATTTATCCCCTCATAATTTTAGTGTTTTGAATAGCTTTTCTCTGGGCACCTTGTCATATGCCTTTTCCAGATCTACAAATTTAAGTACAGGTCTTTTCAACTACAGTCATCCCTTTTGCTTAGGTCGGGGTTCTATTCCATCAGTCAGGACATAAGTTGGTTTGGACGTAAGTCAATACATTAAATCAACAGATTTATGGGGGTTAGAGACTAACAATAATAAGTATACTATCATTTTAATTTTTAAAACCTTATTATAAAACCATACTGTGCGTTACTGCCACTATAAAACACGAGAATAATCACCCAAATCTCCCTTCACAATCACATCTTCATTACCTTCCCTATGTGAAGGACAGGCTGCGGTTCTCCTAGTGTAACCTTTCTTTTTTTGATGAAAATGTCTGATTTGCTTTGCTTATTCCTCTTCTTCTTTTCATCATAAATTTGTTTATAGCAAGCAAACGCTTCATGCACTTTCCTTTCTTCTAAGAAGTAGCGTTCAACGTCGGGGTCCATGTCTTCAACCATTTCCAGAACATTTCTGCAAGACCCTTCACTGTGAATTGTTTAACTGCCTCTTCTTCTTGTTTCTCTTTTCCCTCTTCCTTTTCTCATTCTTCATCTTCTGCAACATGTTGTTCCTCCAGTTCGATCAATTCTTCGTTGGTCAACTCTTCAGGGCCACTTCCTATGAGTTGAACTATGTCATCATTCACTTCGAAATTCAGGTTGTTTGCTAGGCTCTCTATTTCTTCACTCAATTTACAAAGGTCTTCATTTTTTTCAAAACTTCCAAAATCATGCACAAACCTTTTTAATGTCTTTTTCCATATGCCACTCATACATTGAGAGATCGCTTCATCCCAAACTACAGCAATACTTTTGGTTTCAGTTTATATCCAGCCACATTACCCCCCCCCCCCCAACAGAATCATAATGTGGTCTTTAAGAGCTTTGAAACCAGGCATAGATTTTAGCTTTTTGTGGATGAATTGTCTGCTCGGGCATTTTTTTCCAAAACAAGTATGTCTCATCCATATTAAATATTTGCTGTGGCAAATAATTTTCCTCCGTAATAATTTTATCCAATTTCTCCATAAACTCTTTGGCAGCCTTCTCATCGGAACTTGCAGATTCTCCATACATTTTCACATTGTGCAGCACAAAACTCTGCTCGAATCTCATGGACCAACTGGAAGAAGCATTGAATTCATAGTCATAATCTGGTCCTGCTTTCTCCTGCAACATGTTGAAGAGACTTAGTGCCTTATCAGTTATGGTCATAGTGCTAAGAGGTATGTGCTTTTGGTTCAGGTCCTCTGTGCATGATGCAAATAGCTTTTCCAATCACTGATAGGACCTTATTGTTGCTTCACTATTGTTGAACTTGCAACTTCATTTCAAGATCAATTGCTCACCTCTTTTTCTGTGATTCTTCACTAGGTTTTTTAATTGGGCATGTAGGGGCCATGTTGCACAAAGTATCACGAAATAATTAACGATAAATACAAAAATAACCTATTTCTCAAACGCAAAATCAACAGAGGAACTGTTGAAGCTAAATGCCAACTGCCGAGGGAAGTTTCTGCTGAATTCGCTGTTGCCACTGCATTGCTGCATGATGCATTGTTGCTAAATAAAAACCTTTTTACTTTACGCTCGCTTGCATCTTGTTTGGAAGTATGGTCGAAAATGTTATTTATTCCATTATGGGATCATAGACATATCTTTGGAAGGACGTAACTTGAACGGACGTCAGTCCAGGGATGACTGTATTTGTTGTGAAGTGAAAATATTTTATTTGCATAAATCTTACCTGGAACAGTTAGTAGAGAAATTCCTCTAATTCTCACATTCAGCTTTATTCCATTTTTTATACATATCTTCATTCTGGTTCAAGATGCAAAAGGTACAGAGGTTATGAAATTGGAAGTGACCATTACTTAGTACTAAGCAGTATAAAAATGAATATTACATTGAAAAGAACAGTATGTAAGAAAGTTTTAAAAACACATTTGAAAGTTTTTTCACTTGGTTATACAATAAATTAAAGTTGCCAAAAATTAAATTCTTGGTTTAATCTTTTATCCAAGTTGTAAGCAAATAAAAATATGCTCGTGAAGTATCATCACTACTGGGTTTCTTGTATATAGAGGTTACTGACTTCACGTTAATTGCTTTAGTATCCCATAATGCAATGCACATGTATAATGCTATACATTATGTGAAGAGCCACTACCCAGACTGGTTTTGACCTTTGTTAAGGTCTCATCAGTGGGAGCCAGATCTAGAAGTGATACGAAGGTTGAAGTAATGCAGAAGTCATATTCCATATACAAGTAGTCAAAAGGTGTCACACCTTATTACTAAAATTATTAAAAATTATTAAAATTTTAAACTTAAAATTAATGTTACCAAAGATGAAATGGTTTCACTGATTGAGTTTATTCACCCCAAAATCACTGTAATAAGTGAAACATGGTTGAATGAAGATGATACTAACAGGAATAGAAATGGAAGGATACAGTATTTTTTGCGAGGATAGAAAGAACAAGAAGGGAAGGGGAGTGCTGCTGATGATGATAGCAGGGGAATTATATCCATGTAAGTTAGATATGAAAGAGGGGAATAGTAGCAATGGTTATGAGGCAGTGTGGTGTAATGTGGAGGTTGACAGGAAGACATATTTAGTTAGATGTTGCTATAGACCCAGGAATGTGGGGGATGGTGATGAAGAAATGCATAAGCAACTTGGATTAGTAAACAAAGGAAGGGTCATTATTATGGATGATTTTAATTATGGTGGTATAGATTGTAATGAAGAGATAGCATTTGGGAATAAGGAAAATGAATTTCTCGAGCTCTTGAGAGATAACTATCTCAGGCAGCATGTAAAAGAGAGCATGCGAGGATCGAAAGTTTTAGATCCGATCATTTTATCAGAGGATGTAATTGTGAGTGGAGTTTCACACTTTCCTCCAGTTGGTGAGAGCGATCATGAATTGATCACCTGGGTTCTGGCTAGCGATATGCAGACTTTTGTGAGGAAAGGATATATGTGAAATTATAAGGTTTATGATTATGGCAAGCTTAAGAGACAGCTTGGAGCTATAACATGAAACGAGGAGTTGAGCAGTAAGGAAATAAATGCTGCTTTGGAATTGACAAAGAAATACATAACAGCATCAATATGTGAATGTATTCCAAAGGACAAAAGGCTGAATAAAGTAGGTGTAAAATGGATGAATGAGGGCTTACGCATGAAATCTGGAAAAAGTAGGCACTCTGGAGGCAGTACAAGATGAATAATGGTAATACATGACAAGTATAAAGAACATGCCAGGAGATTGACTCAGCAAAGAAAACAAAAGTGCATTATGAGCAGAAATTGGAAAATCGGGTGAAGAAAAACCCTAGAATTTTTTTGGTATGTGGCAAGTAGAAGGAAGAATGTTCATGGCAAGATGATGATCGTGGGTGAAAATGGTAGAATGCTAACTGCTGCAGAAGACATTGTTGAGGTATTCGGTGATCAATTTATAAGGGCATTTCATCCCGATCAGGGTAGAATCATGAGGAACTTAAGTGTAGAGGACATAGGAGAGGATGGCTTAATTGTGAGTGAGCAGGAGGTATTTGAGGAAATAAATAACCTTGATGTCGATAAGGCAATAGGATTTGATGACATATCACCATTCATCTTAAGGAAATGTTCCAGGGAATTGCCAGTACCATTGACATGCCTGTTTAATAAGGGTCTTACAACAGCACAGGTTCCAAGGAAGTGAAAAGAGGGTAAAAATTGTTCCACTGTATAAAGGTGGTGATAAGATAAGACTGTAGCTTCAGTCTTATAGGCCAGTCTTTATATCTGGAGTTGTGGTGAAGGTACTGGAGAGATTGGTGAGAAGTAGAATACAGAAGTGGGTTGATAACAGCAGTATTCTCTGTGGTTATCAGCATGGGTTTGTTAAAGGGAGATCACGTTTTACTAACTTATGTACTGTGACAAATACCTTGGACAGGGGAAATGCATATACAGTGGTGTACTTGGATTTTGCAAAAGCTTTTGATAGACTGCCACACGACAAGCTGTTAAATAAATTGAAACAGATGGGATTGGATAACAGACTTCTGAGTTGGATCAGTGACTGGCTGTCAGATAGGTATCAGAAAGTTGTATATGAGAGTGCAGTATCCCAAAAGAGGAAGGTCACTAGTGGTGTACCCCAGGGTTCAGTTTTGGGACCATTGTTCAATTTGTGTGTTAATAATATTGGGATGGGTTTAACTAGTGATATGCAGCTGTTTGCAGATGATGCAAAATTGGGGAGAGCAGTGCAGAGTCAAGTGGATGTTATGTCCTTACAAGAGGACCTTGAATAGATTGCATGAATGAGCAGGTAAGTGGAACTGTCAGTTCAATGTTGCAAAGTGTAAAGTTTTGAGATTTGTTAAGCAACGATGGGATGCAAAGTATACACTTGGTGGGAAAACTTTAAAGGAAGGTAGGGAAGATGAGAGATCTGGGAGTGGTGGTGGACAAGGACCTGAAATTCAAATTGTGAAGACATTAACATTGGATAATGGCAATAATGCAGATGACCCTGTCAAGCAGAAATAAAGAGTTATGATGCCATTGTATAAGGCCTTGATCAGTCCTTATATGCATTATTGTGCACAGATTTGGTCACCAGCTTTTCATGGTGACGAGGATATGTTGGAAAGGGTCCAAAGAAGATTCACAAAGGTGGTCAGTGGTCTTTGGAATGTTGAGTACGAGGACAGAGAATGTAAGTTGCAAAGTCTTGTGAATAGGAAGAAAGGGGGGGGGGGGAGATATGATTGAAACATATAAGCTAGTCAGGGATTGTTGATATGGAAGAAATTTTTCATAGAATGGGAGAAGGGCCATTGCTGGAAACTGTATAATGAGGGTGCGAACAGAGGAATGAGGAGTAGGTTCTTTGCATGGAGAGTGGTTGGTGAGTGGAATGCATTACCTGAGTGTGTTTTGAATGTAGACACATTGAATCAGTTTAAGGTACGGTTGGATGAGCATTGTGTGCAATGGTGTGTACCTCCCACGATGAGTCTCTGACTCCATGGAGGTCAGATGTCAATAATAATAATAATAATAATAATAATAAATACTCCTGATTAGAGAAATATGTTTGTAAGTTTTTCTACTTGGTTATGCCATAAATTAAAGATGCCAAGAAATTATATTCTTGGTTTAATCCTTTATCCAAGTGTAAGCAAATAAAAATGTATGTGTTAAGTAGGATTGAACCAAGAATATAATTTCTTGGCATCTTTAATTTATTTTAAAAACACAGGTAAACTCTAAACTGAAATAAACAAACATTATCAAAGAAAATTTGAAGCAATTTAAAAACAAGAACCAAACTTTGGATTCTCAGTGACAAACTCTGAAGAAGACATTGATTGATTCAGCTAGGGGGGTATGTTGTGAAGTTGTATGTAATGATTGAAAATTAGAATCCTGTGGTGGACACAAGAAGTTAAAAAAGCAGTCTGGAAAAGAAGAAAGTATACCAAAAGTTCCTAACAAATAAGTCTGCAGATGTTCAAAAAAAAAAAAAAGAATACAGAGGGAAAAATGTAAGAGAGCTAAGCTATGTGTAAAAGTAGTTAAACAAAAGTCATGGCAGACTTTGGTAAGAATATAGAAAATAAATATCATGAAGGTAGCCAAATGTTCTGGTGGCCATCGAAAAAGTTTAGAAATGAATTAAAGATGATAAAGGTGACATGGAAACTAAAGATAAGAATATGCTATGTGTCTGGAGTAATTACTTTGAAAGACTGTTAATGAAACAAGCAGTAACAGAACCTTATTAGAACATTTTCATTAACAGTCTTTCAAAGTAATTACTCCAGACACATAGCATATTCTTATCTTTAGTTTCCATGTCACCTTTATCATCTTTAATTCATTTCTAAACTTTTTTGATGGCCACCAGAACATTTGACTACCTTCATGATATTTATTTTCTATATTCTTACCAAAGTCTGCCATGACTTTTGTTTAACTACTTTTAAATACGCACACCCACTCAAACTTGGTGAATAGATTTTACATGTTGATAATGCTGAGGACCAGACAAAACGTTTTGGAATATAACTCTTTGAACAAAGTCTTTTTATCTTTAAGAGAAAAAAGATGCGGCACTACTAATCACTTTTTAGAACTCACTCATATTGACTTACTGGGACATATCATTTTAAAAAAAATATATGGGTGGGCAATTAGGGTTTGCATAATTGAGCTCCATGTCTTTTTTAAGATGGAAAAGAAGTGGCAACAGCAGAGAGAATATATTGTGGAAAATCAAAATTGTATTACGGATTCTGCATAAGATAAATTAAAAAATTATAATAGGCAAGGACTGAAACAAGAATATAATTTCTTAACCCAAAGTGTAAACACATTTTGCATGTGAAGCTCATGACTATATACATTAGCTGCCTTAGTATCCCACAGTGCATAGCACATCCTTTCAGATGTGTATGTTGCTATGCATTATGAAAAGGTACCCAAACAAGTTTTGAGCTTTATCGAAGTCTCATTAGTGGGTGACTAGACTTGGGATGATACTGAGGTTAAATCAGTGCAGAAGCCATATATTGTCTACAATACTCTGGATCAGAGATAGTTGTCAAAAGTTTTCTCACTTGACTACAAAGTAAATTATAGCAGACCAGAAATCATACTTTTGGTTTAATCTTTAATCTGTGACTTCTGCATTGATTCACTTCATTATCTTCCTGGGTCTAGCTGCCACTGATGAGACCTCAGCAAAGGTTGGAACCGTTTTGGGGTCATGATCCTTCCAATAATGTAAGCAGTATACACACCTGAAAGGAAGTGTACTGTGCAAATATGTAGTCTTGATGATACTTCATGCATAGACTTTATTTACTTGTGCTTTGGTTAAGGATGAAAACAAGAATATAATTTTTTGTCTTTTATAATCAAACAAAAAACTTTCTGCTATGAAAAATTATGTCCCTTAAAGTAGAATCTCTTCAAAAATATGTGTGTGTCATTTTCACAGCTGCATGACTGGCAAGTACATAGCTATATCAAGTTAACTTACTGTTCTGGACAAGTCCATATTATTTTGCTATTTATGCAACTAAAGTCTAGTCACATCATTATGGAGAAATTTTAATTTGTTGGAAAGAGACAGCTTATCAGAAATAAATACAACATGCTCAAAATAGATTATTATTATTATATTTTTAACCTCAAAAAAAGCATTCAGAAGAATGATTTTTCATTGCATATTTTTTAGTCTTCAAAAACCCAATTAGTCAATTTATCTGAATATTTTTATTCATGAAATAAATACTTGTAAAATAGTAAACAATACAATGTAAGCAACTTTCTATTCTTGATATTCTGGCATTTCCATTTTTTATGGGAAAGTTTCCTTCCTCAGCTGACCTGGTTGGCCGAGTTGTTAGCGTGTCCACTCTTCAGCCAAAGGGCTGCGAGTTCGAATTCCGCCTTGGGCATGGATGTTTGTGATTGTCTATGAAAATACTAGTGGTGGTGATGGGCGGTAGATGGCATTGGTGTAGTTGCAGTTAGTTGTAGTTGGTGGATTTGAGTGGTGGAGACAGAGAGTTGTAGAGTAGGTGCCCTCCCTCGGTGAGTCTTTGGACTCCCTGGAGGTGTCACATAATAATAATAATATTCTGAGTTTCATGATTTAAACATTATTTGAAGTCCACATAATGAAAGATTTTTACTTTGTTTTCTACAGTAAATTACTTCAAAGATATAACAAAAGTTTACCTTTGTTATATCTTTAAAATAGACATTTTATCAAAAACCATCTTTAAAAATTCTTGTGTAGAGGCTTAAGTGCTGTGAGGACATTATGTTGGAGGCTTAATGGATTTTTTACAACACTCAAAAAGAATTAAAATAGAATTTAATACTTCCTATATTTCGTCCTAGTCACTAGGACATCTACGGGGATTACAAAAACAATTAATGTAACATGCACACAAAAACTTACAATACTAAGCCCAACCACGTGGGTGACACTAAAGTCCTATCTAGGTGGAGGCGCTCCACCTAGATAGGACTTTAGTGTCACCCACGTGGTTGGGCTTAGTATTGTAAGTTTTATTGTAAAGTCCTCTCTTAGTATTGTAAAGTCCTATCTAGGTGGAGGCGCTCCACCTAGATAGGACTTTAGTGTCACCCACGTGGTTGGGCTTAGTATTGTAAGTTTTTGTGTGCATGTTACATTAATTGTTTTTGTAATCCCCGTAGATGTCTTAGTGACTAGGACGAAATATAGGAAGTATTAAATTCTATTTTAATTCTTTTTGAGTGTTGTAAAAAAATCCATTAAACCTCCAACATAACATCTTTAAAAATATAAATGCCTTGTCTTTATTATTATTTTTATTATTTTTCCTCTCAAAAAGAGTATTATCTCTACTTTTACCACATGAGAAGTATTTCATCTGCTGTTCCAGACATTGCTATACATCAACTAGTTTACTTAAGTTATTTGCGTTTATTTATATATTTATTTTCTCCATGTAAAGTCAAGTAGAATAATTCTTCATATTTAAACCTAAATTCCTCTGTCATTGATTCTCATTTAGTAACTTTGGTCTTGTTTTTCAGTTTTTAGTACATACATCCAATCATGAATGAATTAGATAGCCTTCGCCAGGAAGCAGAAACACTGAAGAACACAATACGAGTAAGTATGGGAGTTGTTTGATTCAAAGGTTTTAGTTACATAAATTTAGTATTTTTTCCTGAACAGGAGAGCTTGCTGCATGACTTAATAATAATATAATATGTTCACAGAAATATGTTCGGTTTTAAAACTATGTGGGATTTAATACCCCCTTAATTTAAATATTATGTTCACAGAAATTACATATGCAGGATTCACTTGTGGATTTAATATAGTAATATAGAAAACTTCTACAAGGTCACTGTTTGCCAGCTAACAGCTTAGTCAGGAATGTAAACTTACTAGAGATTATACAAAAAAATGAACAATTATAATGGCTGTTGTTTTAAAATATATAACATTAATAATAATATGGATTAGTTACATACATCATTTTACATTCAACATGAAACATTCATTGTTGTGCAAGGTCTTTAGATGATTATTGGTATTGATGTAGAGCTGATGGGTTGTATAAATATGAGACTTCTAAATGTTTCAATAATGAAATACCGTCAGTTGGCATAATGAAAAGAATTATAAAAATGATGAAAACTCGCAACAAAATTTGTCTGTTAGCTGTTAAGGATTGAATTGCGACATATTAATTCCACCTTTTCATCTAATGATTTTAAGGATCCTTTCATCAAAAAAAAAAGCTTTTAACAGTTATGGTTCTCTACCTCTTCAAACACAGAAGAAATAACTTGCATTCCTATCCCTTATATGCATGGCATTAGTGAATGCATAGCAAAAGTTTGCAGCCATATATCCCTGAGAAAGGAGTGTCCTGGGTTCAATTCCCGTCGCTGACATGAGGAGCTTAGGATCTGTCTCAGACATAGCTAAGTTAGCCGGTCTTGGGCGTGGACTGCAGGGTTTTTCTCCCCAGTTTATCTGGTGTTTTTATCCAGCAAGCAGGCAAACTGGCCTTGAGAACTCGATGCATTCTACAGACATAAGATACGCTGGGAGGCATAGGGCTAACCACCTTATCCTTGTGTACAGTTGCGGTTAAATGAATAGAAAACCCTCGACACTGCAAAGTAAAAGAGGGAAAAAGGAAGAGATGATATATCTAGCAAAAGTTTATAAAACCACTGAATATTTTTGTTGCCTTTTATCCCATCAGAAAAATCTCCACCTTTCTTGTTTCTCCTAAGGACATGCTTCCACCTCTCAGTTAAGGCATCTACCAGATTCCTTGCTCTTGTCTTGTGAGTTATCTTATCTTGGACAAACAGGAAGATCTGCTATTATTTGTCTAGAACATTGGTTTCCAACCAGTGATACGTGTATCCCCGGGGGATATGTGCTGAGCATTTCAGGGATACACGAAAAATAATCAGTAATGGTGGAAAAATAAATAAAGTAAACAAAATGCAAAACGTTAGTTATGGAACAATAAATGTTAAGTTTGAATCACACTAATGGAGACACTTCAAAACTAGCTCACATTAGTGAATGATGATTGGTGAGGGCGTGGCTATGAATCCCTCCTGCAAACCACTCTTCTACAATCATTACGCACGGTTCATGCGTCACTTTTGTCACCCATCCTCCTTTCCAGAACAATCGCATGTTACTAAGAAATGACCTTTGCAGTAACGAACCTTCCTGACTTCCATTTGCAACGTTTTCAGATAACAAATAAATATTTTTAATAATAATAAATCAAAAGTTTGCTAAATACTTGATCATCATTATTAATATTTAACATGAAGCTATACTTATTTCTGTGTTACGAATATTGTAAAATTAAATCTGGGTTTGTACTTTTAGTGTAGTAATTTTCCTTTCCCAACTCATCTCATTTCCACTATTCCACATTAAGATAGGCACTGAACAAAAGTGTCAGTATTTAAAAACATCTATTTTAAAAAACAATGGGTACAATTTATAGAAATGGGTTTAAAATTGGTACACAAGTGGAAAAAGGTTGAGAACCACTCGTCTAGAAGAATATAAATCTTATGTTAAATACTATGGGTCTGAACAGTCTGGACATGCAGAACATGATTGATGTCCTTTATAAAAGTCGTGGTCTATGTCTATATCCCGTTTGTAGGAGCTAATACTTTTTAAATCTGCTAATCTTTCCTAATTTTATTTTGTCTGTTTGTGTATTTATATTATATATATACAGTGCTTTTTTTCTGGCGGTACGCAACGGTATGCAGTACCGGCACCTTTTTTCTTAAGTTTTTAAAAATTTCGATTTATTGACACCAAAATGTATTATAAATATTCTGGTAGATAGTACTGTGTTCACGAATTGAATTTTCAGTTTTGATTGCTCATAAGTTGGTACCCTGCTTTCCTGTTTCATAGGTTGGTACCCAATCGGAAACAGGAAGTTGTGTTCACTTCCGATTGCTTCCAATATCAGTTTATCAGTTCTATATTCACTCTGCAACAGGCAGGTTTCATGTGAGTTTTGAATTAATCTAAGTTAAATCAGTGCAATCATTGTTCAAAATGAGTACAATAAGTAGTTACTTTGTGCCAATGAGTAAAAAAAAGGAAGGCTGAAAAAGCAGAAATTGTTGAATCCACTTGTGATCCTTAAAACAGAAAACTAGCATCGAAAATACACTTGGTGAAGAGGATCACGAAACCAAGACCGAAGATCCTCGTGGTCGAAAGGAAGCAGATTCTGATAATGATTGGCCCGAATGTTGGACACGTTTGCAGAAAAATGACTTCTGCAAGAGAAACGAGTGGCTGTTATGTCAAGAATAAAATGTTGGGCTGCAAAGCGTGTCGTGATGTCGGAAATCTTATGAATCGGGCAAATGGTAAAATCAGTCATTTTGAAGAATCTCACAAACAATAGTTAATGTCATTAAGAAAAAAGATTTACGATCATAAGGAGAGTGCAGCGCACAAAGCATGCCAAAAAATAAAATTTGAAGCAAAAAATGAAACATTAGAGAAAGTTTCCCTAAATACTTTGTCTCATAATCAAGACGTAACAAGAAAAGTGTTTCGAACCGTTTACTAAGTTGCGAGGAGAAATCAATCATTTAACAACTTTGAAGATGAAATAAATTTACAGGAACTTAATGGCTAGACATGGGATATATTCTTCATTCTGCAAATGCTTACATTAACATTGTGAGCCATATCACAAATGAAATCAGAAAAATATTAATAGACAATATAGTGAACTCCAAGAACAAAATATTGTTACTTATTGATGAATCGACAACTGTGAGTAACACAACAATATTGATTGTTGTAGTTCTTCCTGAATTTTCGGCTCTTGTGAGTCTTTTCCTAGATTTGATCGAATTGTCAGATGTAACTGCTAGAGGAATTCTAAACTCTTTAATTAGTCATCTTGAGTGTTTAGGATTATCTGAAGATTACTTAAAGAAATATTTATTGTCTGAAACTTGTGATGGTGCAGCCGTATTGTTTGGTGTGCATGCGTAATGGTTTAAGGAGGCTAACACAAGAGAAGATTCCAAGTGTTATTTTCTGGCGTTGTGCTAGCCATCACCTTGAATTGTCTGTTAGTGACACAGTGAACAATGTGGCGGAAGTGAATCGCTTTAATAGTTTCATGGACAAATTTTATGTGACTTATCATGCTTCACCTAAGAATGCTAGGGAACTACAGGAATGTGCAACGACTCTAGAACTTCAACTTCTTAAAATTGGCAGAATTTTAAGCACTCGCTGGGTTGCATCTAGCTTTCACACTGTTTCTGCAGTGTGGCAAGATTTGAAGCCATAGTCCATCACTTTCTGGAGGCAAAAGAAGACAGCAGAAGAAGCAAAACAGATCGCGTTCTTTATGAGGGCCTTTTAAGAAAAATAACATCATGCGAGTTTGTTCTTGATTTGGGCCTTATGTGTGATGCTCTCCAAGAAACTAAGTCTAGATTTACAAGAGAGAAATATTGACTTGTACAAAGCAGACAGGATGATAAAGAATACAGTTCAACTTTTTGAAGAAAGAATTGAAAATCCTGGTCCGTACGACAGTATTTCTCTTCAAAGTCAGAATTCAAAGGGATTGAGCTCCACAAAAATGAAAGACAGTCCTGCAATAAGTTCATCTGCTTTCTCTAAAAGTCTGAAAGAAGCTGTTGGAAAGCATCTGCTTGAAGGAGAGATGATGCTGATTTGCCTGAATGTGCTAAGATTTTAGATTCTGAGTATTGTCCAGAAAATCCTGGGAAGCATCTGACATTTGATGAAGCTGAAATTAAAAAGTTAGCACGCAAATTTTGCTTAAATGAAAGAGAAGCAGTTCATGGTTTCCGTGAATATCTTCAAGAAAATAAAGTTCTGGACATACTACTTCCTCTAAAGCACACTTTGGGCACAATTGCAATATCTTCCAGTGAATGTGAAAGGGGTTCCTCTCAGATGAATCTTATAGTAACTTCATCTAGATCATTTCTGCTTGTACGGACAACTTCTCCACTAATGTTCATCAGGACGGTAGGACCTCCTCTCACTCAGTTCAACCCTAGCAAATATGTGGACTCATGGCTGCTCTGAGATCGTCATTCTGCAGTTGTTACCAAAAGCAAGAAGTGATCTAGAGACGACAAGGGTATATCGGAGGATATGTTAAAAGTGTGGCATTTGCTATAATAACATCTCCATGGTGAGTACTGGCATCTGTTTTTCCAGAAAAAAATGCACTGTATCTATCTATCTATATATATATATATATATATCAGGAAATTATTGCCATTTTAAGTTATCTTACATTAAAACTACTCAGGTGTCATTTTTTACAATTGTCTGTTATTGTTTAATTGCCATTCTTTGATCTTATACTGATGATGCCTGTGATACTTAGGCAGAAATTTTACGTTAATAAATAAAGTTTTTTCCACGAGTTTTCATCTGTTTTCATAATACTTCCAAATGCCGTGAAACACGAGTCCCTAGTTCCTGTTTAAGATACCATGCAATGGTATAACCTTGAAAATCCTTAAAATGTTCTTAAGAGATTGTCTGTGTGCTAGATATGGCATTGAGGCAGAGGACCAGTCCATTTTATGATTTTCTGAGAAAATGTTTGCATCAAGACTCCTTTTATCCATCATTTTATAATCAGTGTCACCTTGGTGTTCCTTCTTAAGAATCTCCAGGCTTTTTCCAGTCTGTTCAACGTAAGTTTTGCTGCAGATTCATAGAATCTTGTCCAAAAGGAATGCTATCTTTTGATGAATGTAGAAAATTCTGTAAGGTGTGAAGACCTTTAAAAGCAGTTCTAATATTGACTTCTTTTTAAGATATGCTCTATATGTTCCAATATAGGGTAATGAAATATGGTGCTTTTATAATCTGTTTTTGCATTCATATTAGTTGGTTTCTCAGAGAAGAGTATTTTATTTAGTGAGTTTTTTGAGTGGCTATTTTGAAGGAATTGGTGGAATTGAAGATCCTTTAATATTCTTTAATATGATTCTATTCTTAGCCCGCTAGAGGGCACCATCAGGACTTCTAGGAGAACGATAGCTTCATATTTTCATTCTCAGTTACTGTGTTGTAGTGCCTGCGTGCATGTGTGCCTTTTTTGTAAGTTCCTTTTGAAAATGGCAACGTGACGTTGCCGAAATATCAGAAATATTTATTAAAGTATAATTTAATTTATATTTGGATCTACGTTGTTCAATTCCCTAAGTGATTTAGAAAAGAGATTACAGATGTAGAACCTTTAAAGAAGCTGCAATAGTCCTACAGATAGGAAATAAGCTCAATAGAAATCAGGGAATAATATTAAAGACATTTGGAAAAATCTATTAAATTCATTAAGTTTAGCAGAACTAAATTAAACAAAAAATTATAAAACACGACTTAATAACAATGACTAAGTCTTCACGTTTTATGCGTTTGATGTCACGCATGCTCTCCAATTTGTTTAACTCTTTTTTAAGTTGTTACTACATTCTTTTGTTTTTGCATTTAATATTAGTATAACCTTTCTCATCTTGACAAAGCCAGACAGATACAGCTGGTGAAACTAGTTGACGATTATGTATAAATGTTTATCAAAACCATGGTCCAATAAATCCATATTATATATCAATTTTAATGAAAAGGACCAAATAATCATTTTAAAAGTACATTTCAATGGTTCTTGATGGTAATCTGACCACCAGTATAGGAAATAGTGCAGTAACTCCCAAACCAGCTAATGCTATCTACATTACCAGACTAGGCAAAGTGGTGATGGCATTGTGCTGAAGTAACTTTAATATGATTTTAGAGATCTGAAAATTTTTATTTACTAACTTCTTTATCATCTATGCAGTAAGAAGGAAATGGCTGAATCCTAAATGTATTATTTCTTAGCATGATGTGCTGACAGACCTGTCTTGTCTAGTCAGTCATGTTCTGCATCTACTTAATATGATTTCTTCCATATTGCAAATAATCATTGTGTGACCCAAATTAGGGCTGCTGCTTCGATTTTTTGATTTGCTCCTGGATTTAATATTGGCTGCATCCTTCCTGGATGGAGTTCCTGTAAATTGAAATATAACTGTAATCATAGTAAAAAAAAAGTAAGGGCTCTTGTAAGGGCATTTTAGTTTTCATACTTAATGATGTTTTTTTTCTGAATGCGATACTTCTTGTGATTCAGTGTGTTATGATTTGTTTGCTTGGTTTGTATCATTTTTAAATTGCATTGCTTAAGAGTAGTTGGGACTTTCATGGATGTCTTGTGAATTGCATTGTAACTACAACTGTTCCAAAAATAATGCAGTCACATTTCATTATTTTATCATTTAATCATCCACATAATTACTGGATTGCATTTTTATATGCCTACACATAAACCGTTTGTAAGGAATACTTCTCTAATGCTCAACAGTGCATAGTATTATATTGGGTTAGTGATGCATACTGTAAAATTTCTCTTGGTTACTGGTAATATTCTCTAATCCCCCCCCCCCCCTCCCTAAGATGTTAATCATCCCTGTGGATGTGAATTCACAGGAGTTATCAGGATCAGATTTTCACTTTAAGGCATAGTTAACAAATCATGGGGATATAAGAATGATTTACAAATCTGAAAGAGAAAAGCTGCAGAAGTTATAGTTCTATGAGATAAACAGCTCATTACACAGAGCAGTCTTTATTTATGTTGTAAGTACAGGCTGTTTCAAATTAAAGTACCCTTATTCAGAGCAATCTGTAGAGAGCAACTAATAGATGAAATACTCTCAAACTTGTATGCTCACCAGATCATGGGGAAGAACTTTTGACAATATAAAAAAATTAGTTCAAAAATTACCAGTAGGGGAAACTAATGATGCTGTAAGCACTATATTTTACCACATGAGATAGTGAATTTTGCATACCCATTTGAGCCATAAGGCAGTATAAACAAAGGGGCAAGACTGACTCTTTTCTATGAAATGGCTACTGCATTCAACAGAACTTAACCCATGTAACTTTTGACTTTGGGGTTACCTCAAAAAGTAGAGTACTGGGGCAAAGTTCTTCGCCTCGCAGATTTGAAAGACAAAATCGCACATTATGTGTGAAATCTTTTGACAGATCAGTTGCATTTTGCTGTAGAGTGATACTGCTGTGTGGCAGTATCAGCTATGGATTCTGCACAAAGGCCAACAAATTGAACATCACCTCCATTGATCATTTGTACCTTCTTGACAACTCCTTGCAGCATGTCAAACTTTATGTAATGTTTTTTGTACCATATTATTTTATGAAATGAGCAAAATAAACATCAAATAACTTCGTTTGTCATTGACTCTGAATCATTTCACAATCACATATCATCCATTTCACATTAATGGAATTTTCTTCTGCTCACAGGGCCATATTTCCCCTATCAGTCATTTTTGAACTCTCTCTTTTATATCAAAATCTCTTCCCTGTGATCTGGTTAGGGTATCCACCAAGTATGAGGGTATTTTGTGTACTTGTTCTCTCTACATATTGCTCTGAATAGGGATACTTTAAATTCAAACATCCCACATATCAAACCATCTTCCTGTAAAAGCACACTACCTTCACTTTTATTCATCATCTATGTAGATCATATTATAAATGAAAGTGGCATTAATCTTCATATCAAAATTGGATATGTTGATCTCTGTTCTTTACTTTATATAAATTAAGTGGATATTAAATCCAGCATTATTTCAAAGCCAAATGCAAAAACTATGAAAGTTTCATACGAAATTTGACCAGAGCACTTACGGGAATACACTCGCTGGCATTTACGAGTGGCCCTAGCATGGACCCTATAGAAAACATGATCTCTTGCCCAAGCATTCGGCTTTGAAATAATGCTGGATTTAATATCCACTTGATTTATATAATTTTGAATCACTGAAATGAAGCCTTTTGGCTCTTTATTTTGGTAAATACTTTACGCACCCACCGAGAGTTCGCTTACAAAAAATGCACCTCTCCGACACTTAGAGTTCCTTAGTACCAAACGAGAGTTTTTGCTCTCTTAAGGTTTCTGCCTGGTCTCTGAGGAAAACTAACAGTTCAAAACAGCTGGCCAGTGAAACTTTATCAAAATAGACCAATAGAAGGCCAGATAAATGAATGCTTGGGCAAGCGATCATGTTTTCTATAAGGTCTGTGCTAGGGTAACTCGTAAATGCCAGCGAGTGGATTCCTGTAAGCTCTCTGGTCAAATTTCGTACAAAACTTTCAGTTTCTGTATTCGGTTTGAAATAATGCTGGATTTAACATCCACTTGATATATATGATTTTGCATTGCCGAAATGAAGCCTTTCGGCTCTCTATTTTATTGCAATCTTAATCTTACAGTCTTAATCTTACAATGAGATTACAATATTCTAAAATTGCAATCTTAAACAAATCCAGTTAAAGTCTTCAGGATTCTTGAACTAAATTGAATAACTTCTGTTGCAAATTTGGTATGAAAATCAGGAATAAAAAGACTAAATATAAGCAAACCTCAGCTTATATTCTCACTGGAGAACCTATACAACAAAAAAATTATATCAGCTATTTAGGTATAATTTTAAGGAAAGGTGGCAAATTAAATATAGACTACAGAATTGGCAAAGCTAGTATGGTAGGGAGCCATCTGAATAAATTTGTATTGAATGAGAAAGAAGTTAACCAAAACACTGAACTAGTAGCATATAAGACAGTGTTCAAATTAGTTTTAACTTGTGGATGTGAGAGTTGGAGTAGAAGTAAAACACTAATTAAACACTAGAACACAGAGAAAAAAAAATTTACAGTATGAAGAAATGGCACCAATGGTAGAATTATATTGGAACTTGGTTGTTAGAATTCAAGAATGTGCAAGCAGACTAATTCAGTATGGTCATTTAAATAGAATGAAAACAGAAAGATTAGCAGAACACTTGTTTGATGCCTGGTCTGCCAAGATCTAGGCAGATTAATGCAGTTACAAATACTTTAGAATACTCAAAATGTAAAATCTTGCAATATTCCTAACAAATAACAGTAATCTGGAGGAAAGATTATTTTAGTAAGAAAGTATATTATGCAGTAAAATATTAAAATCAGAAGTATGATTATGATATTGGATGGTGAATGTAATTTCACAACCATTTCAAACTTGCCTTTTTTGGTGTCAGTTGTGGTGGTATCACATGATAGTATTCGATGCAGTAGAAAAGTTTTTTTCAGCTAGTTCTGTTTAATGTCAGTTTCTTTATGAAAGATTATTTGTAGTGTATTTTCCTACTTTGTAGAAACTGCCTAAAGTCAAGCAGCCTGTGCAATATGATTGTGTTAGGTATAACTGTAGGCATGCTCATGCGAATGATTGATGGAATATTAGTTCCCTTGACTGAAGAATTTGAATATGTACATACAGATACAGTATGGATGTCTCTCTCCCCCCCCTCCCTCCTCCCCTTCCAAAAGAAGGGAGGTGGGGTATTTTAGATGTTGACCCCATGATCTGTACATCTAACATAGAATATGATGTTGTTGCAAATTTTATTCTTCATTTTCAAGATATTAATAATGTCATTTTGCATATATATGTATCAGAAAATTCTTCTTAACAGGATGCACGTAAAGCAGCTTGTGACACCACTTTGGTTCAGGCCACTGCAAACATGGATCCTGTTGGTCGTATCCAAATGCGAACACGACGAACATTACGAGGACATTTAGCAAAGATTTATGCCATGCATTGGGGTTCAGATTCCCGGTGAGCTTTGAAATCATTTTATTATCAGTAAAGTCAAATTTAGTGACTTATTAATTGCATGTTGATTGAAATTATTTCTTGTGCAGTTTTGATAATAATATATTATTATGATGATATTATTACTACTGTTTAAATTTCAAGGTTTCTTTAGTCTTTCCATTATTCCTGATCCAGTTTAAGTGTGTGTTCATACATTTTTAAGTATTAGAATTCTAGAAAAAACATAGGAACTACTTCCATTATGACAAGTTTACGTCTTTCTCTGTAGAATTGATCAGCTAGTTGATGCCACTTGGAAATGCACATTTAAGAACAAAAAATTGTGCATTCAGTTTATTTTGATTGCTGCCAATAATATATATATATATATATATATATATATATATATATATATATATATATATATATATATATATATATATATAATGAGCAACCATCTATCACATAAGACCAATTGGCAGCAAAGTATTTTGATATTTTGTAGTATAATTCACAATTCACAAAATAAGATTTATTTAGATGCAGCATGTTGCTGAATTTCTAACCAGCATCTTCAGAGCACAAATGAAACAAATGAATGGTTTTGTGCACACATGTAAGCATTGCTTTGGCCAGTCAATGGGGTTTGGAACAAGAATCACTTTTCCATTTTTGTGAGCATGTAAAATGACAGTGATTTCAGTGAATCACTGAAAGTTTACTTAAATATAAAGAGCTAATAAGCTTCATTTCGGCAACAAAAATATTATTTAAATTAAGGGGATATTAAATCCCACATTGTTTTAAAACCGAATAAGAAACTCAAAGATTGGAATCAGAGAGTTTCTTGCCGAATATAGTATAGTAAACTATAAAGTATCGGCGATCACTAAGCGTCCGCTAAATGCAAGTGGCCCAGCACGTAGTGCAATACCGGAAATCTCGCAGCAAAGTCGGTAAAGTTCTGATCACTATTCTTAGGTATTTACCATAATGTAAAAACACATTTCCTAGGAAATGTATGCTGTTATTACATTATGGTGGTGAGGTCACTACCCAGACCGGTTTCAGCCTTTTTTGAGGCTTCATCAGTGAGTAGCTAGACCGAGTTAATACCAAAGTGTATAGCGAAAAGAACTTTATACTCTGCTATATGAGTTTCCGAACAGGTGCAACCATTAAGTTACTTAAATATAAAGAGCTAATAAGCTTCATTTCGGCAACAAAAACATTATTTAAATTAAGGGGATATTAAATCCCACATTGTTTTAAAACCGAATAAGAAACTCAAAGATTGGAATCAGAGAGTTTCTTGCCGAATATAGTATAGTAAACTATAAAGTATCGGCGATCACTAAGCGTCCGCTAAATGCAAGTGGCCCAGCACGTAGTGCAATACCGGAAATCTCGCAGCAAAGTCGGTAAAGTTCTGATCACTATTCTTAGGTATTTACCATAATGTAAAAACACATTTCCTAGGAAATGTATGCTGTTATTACATTATGGTGGTGAGGTCACTACCCAGACCGGTTTCAGCCTTTTTTGAGGCTTCATCACTACTTTATAGTTTACTATACTATATTCGGCAAGAAACTCTCTGATTCCAATCTTTGAGTTTCTTATTCGGTTTTAAAACAATGTGGGATTTAATATCCCCTTAATTTAAATAATGTTTTTGTTGCCGAAATGAAGCTTATTAGCTCTTTATATTTAAGTAACTTAATGGTTGCACCTGTTCGGAAACTCATATAGCAGAGTATAAAGTTCTTTTCGCTATACACTTTGGTATTAACTCGGTCTAGCTACTCACTGATGAAGCCTCAAAAAAGGCTGAAACCGGTCTGGGTAGTGACCTCACCACCATAATGTAATAACAGCATACATTTCCTAGGAAATGTGTTTTTACATTATGGTAAATACCTAAGAATAGTGATCAGAACTTTACCGACTTTGCTGCGAGATTTCCGGTATTGCACTACGTGCTGGGCCACTTGCATTTAGCGGACGCTTAGTGATCGCCGATACTTTATAGTTTACTATACTATATTCGGCAAGAAACTCTCTGATTCCAATCTTTGAGTTTCTTATTCGGTTTTAAAACAATGTGGGATTTAATATCCCCTTAATTTAAATAATGTTTTTGTTGCCGAAATGAAGCTTATTAGCTCTTTATATTTAAGTAACTTAATGGTTGCACCTGTTCGGAAACTCATATAGCAGAGTATAAAGTTCTTTTCGCTATACACTTTGGTATTAACTCGGTCTAGCTACTCACTGATGAAGCCTCAAAAAAGGCTGAAACCGGTCTGGGTAGTGACCTCACCACCATAATGTAATAACAGCATACATTTCCTAGGAAATGTGTTTTTACATTATGGTAAATACCTAAGAATAGTGATCAGAACTTTACCGACTTTGCTGCGAGATTTCCGGTATTGCACTACGTGCTGGGCCACTTGCATTTAGCGGACGCTTAGTGATCGCCGATACTTTATAGTTTACTATACTATATTCGGCAAGAAACTCTCTGATTCCAATCTTTGAGTTTCTTATTCGGTTTTAAAACAATGTGGGATTTAATATCCCCTTAATTTAAATAATGTTTTTGTTGCCGAAATGAAGCTTATTAGCTCTTTATATTTAAGTAACTTAATGGTTGCACCTGTTCGGAAACTCATATAGCAGAGTATAAAGTTCTTTTCGCTATACACTTTGGTATTAACTCGGTCTAGCTACTCACTGATGAAGCCTCAAAAAAGGCTGAAACCGGTCTGGGTAGTGACCTCACCACCATAATGTAATAACAGCATACATTTCCTAGGAAATGTGTTTTTACATTATGGTAAATACCTAAGAATAGTGATCAGAACTTTACCGACTTTGCTGCGAGATTTCCGGTATTGCACTACGTGCTGGGCCACTTGCATTTAGCGGACGCTTAGTGATCGCCGATACTTTATAGTTTACTATGCTATATTCGGCAAGAAACTCTCTGATTCCAATCTTTGAGTTTCTTATTCGGTTTTAAAACAATGTGGGATTTAATATCCCCTTAATTTAAATACTGAAAGTTTATTTTTAAATTGCGGTCAAATGGGATTCGACAGATGTTTTTTAACGTGTGTCTTTTGATATGCATTAAAAAAAAAAACAGTTATTGCAGATATATTACCGTAAATAGCATCATGATATTCAAAGCTATTATAATGATGGTGATTTACTAAAGAATATGTGAAATAATAATGTTCATGACCTTTGCTTTTCAAGAATGTGGGATTCGACTAAAAAATAAAGCACAAAATATAATAAAAATTTAAGTGAATATTTTTGGAAACTTGCTAACAAAACAATAAAGTTGGCACAACTATCCATTGCATTTGAATAAATAAATAAACTTTTAAATGTTAAATAATTGGTATTTAACATGCAAAAGAGCTACATGTTCACCTCTTCAGCTTGTTCAATGATACAGAGTTTCACATTCACGTTATTCATTCACAGCAAAGAACTTATGGAAACAAAAACACACATGTTGGAGTAATTAGAGTAATTACTTTACTTATAATTAAGAAAATTATACAGAATTTCGACCTCTGCATTGAGATCATCATCAGAAACACGTGTACAGGACACAAGCTACACGACACTACGCAAAAGTAAGATGAACATAAATGCTTTGTTAATTGTTTACCTTAGCCTGACCTCTGGCAAAAAAAAAAAAATAATAATAAATAAAATATATACAAAATTAAACATTAATTTACAAAATAAAATACACTTTTTATGCATATCAGTATAATAATATACAGATGATTGTAAAAAAAAATTATAGTGGAACTACATTAAACTATTTCTATAGTCCTCTCATATTAAGAATTGTCATAATCCGTGGAAAGTTGATTCACAAGGAATGTAGAATTTCCATGTTAATTAATAATTTCTAAAATGATATACAGACAACAACTTGATACATAACTGCATTAAACTTAAAAAGAAGTTTACTTCCTTTTAAGTTTAATGCAGTTATATAATGCCAAAGTACTCCATATTTATGCCCATATGGAAAAAGCTATATTGAGAGAACAAATCCATGAGACCTGCAAAAATTTAGCAATTACCCAAAACAGCGTTCAAGGACTAAAATTAGAGCTATCAAGCTACATAAATCCTGATATTTGGGATATTCTGGAGAGGATCACAGACAACTCTACAAAGTATATGTTATTTAAAAACAAAGAAAAACTAAGCGAAGTTCCAAAGACTGAAACAACAAGAATGCAACAGACAATCTGGATGCCATGTCCAGAGGAACAGCCAGTCACAGACAAATGAAGTAAAGTACGACCAATGGACCATGGCCAAGTTATCAACACATCTAGCTACAACTTTAACGAAAGAAAACTATCGCTTCTGCAAAAAGGCTTAAACTACACTATCACACCAAGGTTAGTAAAGAAACTAGACTTCATTTACCACATTGAAAGAGATCTAAAATCCCTCCCTTCCAATATAGCCAATAAAATGTGGATGGAAACATTCTACATACTAAATTCCAAGAAATTGCTTTAAGAAACCAAGACATTTTTATTATTATTACCAAAACAGATAAAGGCAATGCCACCATCATCCTTGATCAGACAAAATACATTGAAAAAATGAACTAATTGGTATTGACCACAACACGTGCCAAATGGTTAACTACAACCCTACAAGCCACATCAAAAAGAAAATAACAGAATTAATCAAGTCAGTGATCATGTGGTCAGAAGAAACAATTAAAATGCTAGCACACTCTCCCAGAATTTATGGCCTGCCTAAAATGCACAAAACAAACACATCACTACAACTGATAGTTCATTTTTTCAATGTATTTTGTCCGATCAAGGATGATGGTAGCATTGCCTTTATCTGTTTTGGTAATAATAATAAAAATGTCTTGGTTTCTTAAAGAAATTTCTTGGAATTTAGTATGTAGAATGTTTCCATCTGCATTTTATTGGCTATATTGGAAGGGAGGGATTTTAGATCTCTTTCAATGTGGTAAATGAAATCTAGTTTCTTTACTGACCTTGGTGTGATAGTGTAGTTTAAGCCTTTTTGCAGAATTGGTCTAATTCTACAACACGTGCCAAATGGTTAACTACAACCCTACAAGCCACATCAAAAAGAAAATAACAGAATTAATCACGTCAGTGATCATGTGGTCAGAGGAAACAATTAAAATGCTAATCCCACATTATGCATACTCTCCCAGAATTTATGGCCTGCCTAAAATGCACAAAACAAACATATCACTACAACATGTGGTCAGAGGAAACAATTAAAATGCTAATCCCACATTATGCATACTCTCCCAGAATTTATGGCCTGCCTAAAATGCACAAAACAAACATATCACTACAACTGATAGTTGAAGGAATTGACAGGCCTCAGTTATCACTTAGCCAAGAAACTAGCAGCTACACTCAAGAAGTTGGTAGGTCATTCCCCCTCCTACATAAGCAAAATTAGAAACATCACACTCAACAACAAAGATTTATTAGTCAAAAGAACGTAACTGTCCTTTTGTGACTAATTTCTGAATACAGAAGACCCTGCAAAGTACATGTTATTTAAAAACAAAGAAAAACTAATAGTGAATTTCCAAAGACTGAAACAACAAGAAAGCAAGAAATCAATATACAGAACATATTTCTGCCCAATATCACAACCCACATTCTTTGCTCTGGGTATTTCGTGTGGCAAAATAATTTTTACCTACAAAAAGAAAGTACGGCCATGGGTCATCCCTTTCCCCTCAGATATGCTGATGATATTTTTGCAATTTGGCTTCATGGCCGTGAAACTTTTAATAAATTCCCAAGCCACCTGAACAAACAACACAAACATATCCAATTTACCATCGAGATTGAAAACAATAACTCTCTTCCTTTTCTAGACACACTTGTCACGCATCTTCCCTTAGGCTGCCTTTCCTTCACGGTCTGCTGCAAACCTACACACACAGACCAGTACATACATAAAAATTCATACCTCATCCAACACAAAAACTATGGGTCATTAGCACCTTCAAATATAGAGCCCTAACAGTTTGCTCCAATGAGCAGGCATTGAATAAAGAATATGAAATTATTACCAAACATTTATTTAAAAAAAAAAATGATTACAATAAAAATGGTTACTAATACCAAAAATACCATTAAAAGCAAAAAAAGATTACAAGAATACCATAACTATACCATACATTAGGGGTAAATTGGAAAAAAATAGAACACTACATAAATACAATATTAAGGCAACCTTCAAACCTCCTGCAAAATTAAGAAATTTACTAAGCTCATCCAAAGATTCTCCCAGGGGTTTACAAAATTCAGTGCACTTGCAATCTACCCTACATAGAGGAAACAGGGCACACCTCCCAATAAGAAAAGATGAACATAAGTGTCACATTAAATTACTCCACTATGGTAAAACAGGCTTGACAGACCATGTACTTCAAACATGTCACAGAATCAACTGGAAAGGTACCATTCCCTTACACCACACCAAAACTTGGTTTGAAAGAAAGTTCAAAGAAGCCTGTGAGATGCTGAAACATCATCCAAATATAAACAAGAATGATGGATTAATAATTGCAAGAATTTCTACCAATTCGTAAAATTATGGTTATTCACTAATCTGGAGGAACCATCTTCAACCCATATGGCATCCAGAACAATGCCAAACAGAAGAAAACTTTAATATGAGAGGACTACAGAAATAGTTTCATGTAGTTCCACTATATATATATATATTTTTTTTTTTCACCCATCTGTATATTATTATACTGATTGTATAAAAGTTTATTTTTTTTTTGTGAATTAATTTTTAATTTTATATATATTTTATTTAGTAATAGTTTTATTTTATTACTATTATTATTATTTTATTTATTTATTTATTTTTTTGCCAGAGATGAGGCTAGGATAAACAATTAAGAAAGCATTTAGGTTTATTTTACTTATTTGCAGTGTCATGTAGCTTGTGTTCTGTACATATGTGTTCCTGTTGATGACCTCAATACAGAGGTCGAAACTTTGTGTATTATTTTCTTAATTATAAGTTAAGCAATTACTCCAACAATTGTTTTTTGTCTCCATAAGTTCTTCACTATGAATGTCGACCACTGTGTAACCTTAAAAGAAAGAAAGAAAATTCACATCATTAAAGTCTGTAAACGTTTTAGATGCATTCGTTTTTTTTCCTCAAGTGCGTATTGTATCCAAGGTAAACAGTTTCTACCAATTCATAAAATTATGGTTATTCACTAAAAGTTCGAAAGGACAAAAATACATTAAGTGTATGTTCTAACTAATATCTATTCTATGGTGTTACATCTTGGAGATTCGGTGCTTCACACATCTTCTTCATCCCATAGTCCACAAAGGACTGTAGAGTAGATATCAGGAAATATTCCTCATAGGTTCATGTTAAAAGTTTAATGAAGTGAAATGGCACTAGGAAAGGAGTAAAAATAGTATTTAATTCTTCCAGTATTTCATCTCAGTCACAGAGATATTGATAGGGACATACACATGCATGCATGCACACACACACAGCACTAAACTAAGTGAATCCCATGGATAGGACTAGACCTAGTTAGACACCCCTCTATGGGGCCCCACCAAGCTATAATATTTCTTAAGTAATCTAATTTTAAATAATTTTTTAGTGGTATTTGATTTGACTTGTGTAAGGTTAAAGTTTTGTCTTCTTATTTTTCTCTTTGATCTAAATCCCAATTTCAACATAAATGTTACTATAACTAAATTATGGTCACTTCTGGTGTCAGCACCCAGGAAAGATCTAGTTCTTGCTGAATTTGTACAGGTTTTATATTTAGTTTTTATGAGTATATAATCAATTAGATACGAAGTTTTTCCATCTGGGAAGATCCAATTCCATTTCCATGACCTTTTATATGGGAAAAGTGTATTAGTTATGGTTAGATCAGTCTTCAAAGTAAATTCTATCAGTTTCATACAGCCCTGTCATTTGTTTCTCCTAATCCAAAAGGGCTAACAAAGGGGAGAAAATTCCTTTCTATATCTACCCTAATTTTTGCATTCTAATCCCCTTGTGCTATTAGAAAGTCTTTCTAAGGTGCTTCACAGATCAGGTATAATGAGATATATACTTGTCTGTAATATCAAATTTCACACATTTGAGCTGGAAAAAGTATTTTCAGTGGTGCTTAAGGGTCAAAGCTGTATAACTGAGAGGAGACCTCCACATAACCTTTAAAGGAATGCAGAGAACCGACCAGGGCTTCTGACCTAATGTCCAATCCTCACCTTCTCGTGGTGCACCCTGTTAGGTATCTACTTGGATACTGAACGAATGAGGATGGGCTGGCAATTTGGGATTTAGCCGACCAAATTGTATTCTTATTGGTTAAATCAAAATAAAAAATGATGATACAACATGACAAAATTTCATGCCGGCTGGGGCGTCGCCCGGTTAAACAAGGCCCCCGTTGTTTTCGCCAGGGAACCAGGGCGAACAGCGAAAAGTGAGCTACTGGAACAAATCTGAAAACAAACTCCAACTTAGCATCACCAGAGTTAAAGATCGGTACTACCAACATAAGAAGCCTGAATGGCGAAGAAATGGAGCTAGCTGAGGAATTAGATAAGTACCAGATCGACATAATAGGGGTGACTGAAACAAAAAAGACAAAAACTGGTGAGATCTTTTTGAGCAATAAATACAAAATGTTATATTCAGGCAATGACAATCAAGGAAAAGAAGGAGTAGCCATAGTATTCAACACAAAATACGAGGCTAATCTTCTTGAATGGCAGTCAGTCTCAAGTAGAGTAACGTGGACAAATATGAGAATGGGGAACTGGACAATGAGACTTATTTGTGCCTATGGTCCCACAGAAGGTTCTACTAAGGAGGTAGAAGTGGAGGAATTTTTTGAGGCTTTAGAAAAAGAAACTGACACAATGAAAAAGGAAAAGTTGGTCCTTGTTGGGGATCTAAATAGCAGAGTAGGAAATGATTGTGAGACATACAAAAATATTTTGGGAAAATTTGGAGAAAAGAGCAAAGTTAATAATAATGGCAAATACCTGTTGGATTTCTGCTCAGGACATGGACTGGTTATTACTAACGCCATGTTCCAACATAAAAATGTGCACAAATTCACATGGAGAGAAGAGGCAAGGAATAAGAAAAGTCTCATTGACTATGTTATTGTTGATAGTGATGTTTTCTCCCTGGTGCAGGACACCAGAGTGTACAGAGGATTTGAAATTGGAAGTGATCACTATTTAGTCTTGAGCAGGATAAAATTGAATTTCATATTGAAAAGAATAACATGTAAGGAAGTTTTGAAGCGAATAAAAGTTGATCAGCTCTCAGATGTGAACTGTAGACTAAAATACACAAAGATTATTGAAGGAAAAATGAAAGAGTTTGAGGACAGGAATCAAACTTTGGAGATTCAATGGCAAACTCTGAAGAAAACATTGATTGATTCTGCCAGAGAAGCATGTGGTGAAGTGGTCTGCAAGGATAAAAAAAAAATCGGAACTCCCTGGTGGACACAGGAAGTTAAAGAGGCAGTGAAGGAAAAGAAGAAAGCATATCAAAAGTTCCTGGCAAATAAGCCAGCTTTTACTCTTACAGAATACAGAGACAAATGTAAGAAAGCTAAACAGTGTGTAAAACTAGCTAAACAAAAGTCATGGGAGGACTTAGGCAAGAATATAGAAAATAAATATCAAGAAGGTGGCAAAATATTCTGGAGGTTGTTGAAGAAGCTTAGGAATGGAGGAAAGAGTGCTGTAAAAGGAGTTAGAGATGATAAAGGTGACATGAAAACAGGAGAAAAAGATATCCTTGAAGTATGGAGTAATTACTTTGAAAAACTGCTAAATGAAACAAGCAGTGATGACAGCACAGTGATAAAAAACACTGACCAGGCATGCAGTCAGGAATACATATCCATACTTGAAGTAGAAAAAGCCATCAAAGGCTTGAAATGTGGAAAGGCAGCAGGAGTAGATGATATTCGACCAGAAATGCTGAAGTATGGTAGTATAAGAGTCTTACAGTGGCTGCACTGCATAGTTCAGAAAACCTGGACAGAGGGACGAATTCCTGATGATTGGAGTAGAGCTCTCATAGTACCCATATATAAAAAGGGAAATAAAACTGAATGTGAGAATTACAGAGGTATTTCCCTACTGAGTGTTCCTGACAAGATCTATGCAAGTATACTTGAGAAACGGTTGAGAAGAATTGTGGAAGAAAAGCTTGGTGAAGAACAAGCTGGATACAGGCCAAATAAAAGCTGTCAGGATCAGATCTTCACTTTACAACAAATAGTCGAGAAAGCATGGGAATATAACAGAGATCTGTATTTAAGTTTTGTCGATTTGGAAAAGGCATATGACAAGGTGCCAAGAGAGAAGCTATTCAATATGCTACAGTTATATGGTGTCAATGGGGCATTATATCAAGCACTTAGTCTTTATTTGAGTTGTAAGTCAGCAGTTAGAATTGAAAGAAGTATGGGAAGATAGTTTAATGTTAAATCTGGTGTGAGACAAGGATATACATTATCCTCTCAGTTATTCATTATCTATATGCGCATCACATTATGAAAGAAAGTGGTATTAAACATGATATCAAAATTGGAGATGTTAATGTCAGCTCTTTGCTTTATGCAGATGATGTTATACTTCTAAATAAATCCGCTGCAAGTCTGCAAGATTCTCTGACTAAATTGAATTGCTGTTGTAATAGATATGGTATGAAGGTCAGCAATAAAAAGACAAAGACAATGAAAATAGGCAGAATCAATTGAAAATGTCAACTGTGTTGTGAATGGAGAACCTGTGGAACAAGTGAAACATTTCAGCTACTTAGGCATGATTTTTACTGAAGATTGTAAATTAAATATAGAAATAGACAACAGAATCAGCAAAGCTGGCATGGTAGGAAGTCAATTGAATAAATTCATATGGAATAAGAAAGAAATTAGTCAGAACACTAAATTAGCTGTATACAAGACAGTATTCAAACCAGTTTTAACTTATGGATCTGAGAGCTGGGTCAGAAGTAAAACACTTGACCAAACACTAGAGACCGCAGATATTAGAGTCCTGAGAAAGATTATAGGCGTGAACAGATGGCATCAATGGCAATATCATATTAAAAACGAGGATATTAGGAAAGAACTTGACATTGTCAACATCCAGGAATGTGTTAGCAGAGCTAATCTCAGGTGGTATGGTCTCTTAAAAAGAATGAACGAAGAAAGATTAGCAAAACAAGTGTTCTCTGCCAGGTTGGCAGGAAATTGACCCAGCGGAAGACCATGATATAGGTGGATTGATATGGTACAAAGTGCCTTAGACGATAGAAATATAAGATCTGATAATGTTGGAGTCTTGACAAGTAACAGACTGATTTGGAGGAAAATTGTAGATAGGAGGTTAGTAATGATTTAATTTTTTTTACGTAGTACTATCATATCCTGTACACCCCTGCCTTTCATCATCAATGATGAAAATACTTTCATCATTGATGATGAAAGTATTTTCATCATTGATGATGAAAATACTTTCATCATCAATGATGATGAAAGTATTTTCACATATCTTGGAAAATCAGTCACGTGAATTTGACTGAAATTTTTTAATGAGTTTCAAAAGAAAATTATGATATTTATTATTTTTATTGACACCTACCAAGAAGACTATACAAGGAGGGCGCTCCACTCTATAACCCACTGTCTTGACTGTTTACACACTATGCCACCATTTATACACATGTACCACATGTGCATAAATGGTGTGCCTATACCAAATAGCATGGTATGCCTATA
Source organism: Typopeltis vanoorti (assembly GCF_054136105.1). NCBI lineage: Eukaryota > Metazoa > Arthropoda > Arachnida > Uropygi > Thelyphonidae > Typopeltis > Typopeltis vanoorti. The sequence goes on along the minus strand of NC_143552.1, from coordinate 155,646,082 downwards.
CCTAATGAATCTGTTTCTTCAGTATCTGCTCTATAAATCCAGTCAACTTCTTTAAAACTCTCTATAGTAACTTTCTATGTTTTTATCATATCATGTGTTTTTTTCTGCATACCAGTTAAACTTTTGTAACTGATATACCTCCAGTTCTCAGAAACACCCACAGACAGTGACCATTTTGGTCACTTCTAGATTTCTCTCCAGCACTTCCCCATCCCCAAGAAACCCAGCCAACCAAATCTGTGCATAGTGGTCTAGAGGGAGCTATTAGCAAGCTTTAAAAAGAGGAATAGTAAATTATCTCTTCTTATCAGTGTGTTCTTCAATATCCAAGTGATCATTTGAGCTATCATGCCCAATTTTACAATATACTCTGAACTTCAAAGCCTTATTCACCATAACCTCCAAAATGCCTAACTTTTTCAATTTCTTGCATTCCATTTAAGTAATAAATTGCTCACCCTTACACTTTGCCACATTAAACTTGCAACTGTAAATCATCCTATAGCATCATTACATCATCTTTATAAACTATAGTCTTCCCCAGTTTTGCATCATATGCAAATAACCAAACATTCCCTCTCAAATCATTGATGCACACTGGTGTCCAAATGCTAAGGATGAACTACATTTTTACCTGTAGATGAAAAAATTTTCATGACTACAGCCAAACATGGACATTATTACTAGCATACTAATAAATATATTATACAAAAAAATGTGTTATAAATTTTGTACAAATGAAATTGTAATACATTTTTGGCAAAAGTTACAAATTTCCTAAGGATGTAGTTAAGGGATTAATGTACAATGCTTACCGAAAACTATGCAAAGAGACATTTCAGTATGGAATATGTCCACCCTGAACTACGATGCAGCTCTCAACATCGTTCCATGCTTAACGCCAAATGATTCAGCAGTTCTTGAGGCAAACTTTCCCAGCCTTGTTTGTTTTTTGCAGGAGAATTTCAAGCAGCAATGCATCTCATTATTACGTCCCAATCATGTTCTGTGGGGTTGAGATCTGGGGAGTGTGCTGGGTGCTCAGTTCAATTGATATCCTCAGTCTCCAGAAGTATCTACTTCTCATGTATGATATGGTGTGGCATTGTCATCCATAAAAATGAATTCTTTGCCTACAGCACCATGGAACAATCGAACATGACATTGAAGAACTTCATTCATCAGTCATAGTCTTTTTTTTCCAGCACTTGTAGCTCAGTAGTACATTCATTAAGCATAATACCTTCCTACGCCATGACCCCAGCACTGCCATATCTATCCATTTCAAGAACATTCTCGCAATGATAAGCAGTACCACTTTCATGCCAGATCAAGTGTTGTCTATAATCAGAGGAAAGACTAAAATGACTCATCTGTCAAGAGTACATTAGCCCATTGGTGTCTTGTCCAATTTTTATGGATACAACACCATTGAAAACATGATCTGTGATGAGCTGTGAATAAAGGGATGCAGACTACAGGCCTTCGGGCATGTAGGCCTACTTGTCGCAGATGTCTTGCCATAGTTTGTTGAGATATCTGCATACCTGTGCTTGAATGGAGCCAAGCAAGCTGATCTGCTGTGGTGTGGTGTGTTGATTGCATTTTGCTGTTATAACCAAAAATCTGTCTTACTGCTCTGTGGCAGAGTGAGGGCAACATCCTAGCAAATTTCTGGAGCACATTCCATTGGTTTGAAATGCTAGAGTCTGGATACAACACTATGTAAGATTTCAATCTCTCTGCCAATAACAGTAATTCTGGGCCTTTAAGCTTTCCAATAATTCTTCCCCACATGAAATCATCTAGATTTCATGTAATGTCTTTGAGACATTACAAAACAACCAAATTTGTAATTGTACTCCTTCACGAAAAGAGCTTCCTTCAAACACAATTTACTTAGTGCAGCCTTTTATCCTGTTGAGTGCTACCACATAACCCCTTTGTGCGTGATTTGAAAATATGAATGTGTGCCTGCTTTTTACTTGAAATCCTGCATAAGTTGCCACAAGCCGATTCATCTGAAGTAGCAGTTGTAATTTGCAGAAATAGTGTTTGTCCTTAGGTTTTAGACATTAGTGTACAAATTAAATAGCAACATTTGAAGCGCATGCATGCACACACACACACCCACTGGTTATTTTCCTTCTCCTAGATTTTCTTCCGCCACATGCTAATCTTTGATATCTGTCCATCACCTGCCCTCTTATTCATGTTGCTAGCTTCTTAACCATTTGCATTTTCTCTAGTTTACATGATGAGTTTCCATGCGGTGTTGTCACTCGTTGTAAGGCTCGTGGGTACAGAACATGTTTGGAAAATGCACTATTTGTGCAGACCTAAGTATCACATAGTTCTTGACATTTGTATGGTCTTTTTCAGAAATTTGCATTTCACCAAATAACTTTAAATACTCCACGAGGATCGCTGAACAATATGAGTAAAAAGTAGGCTGATTGAGTGCTTTGTCAACTCCATCATATACCTTGTTCTGCAGCCTCCAGCTCAGAACTCGCATAAGAACTGGTGCTTTTAACTATTCAAACTTAGCAGTTCATATTGTCACTCTTGCAGCATTTGCACAGACCTCACCTTTGAAAGTACATATATGCATTATGTTAAACATGACAACAGAGCCTCTGCTACTAATGGCTCATGCAAAAAGTTAAGCAAGTTTGAACGCGGTTAGTATTGGAAGGAGATCAGTCGTTTGATGCTGTTGGCGCACATCCCTCGGTGAGTCTTTGAACTCCCTGGAGGTGTCATAATAATAAATCAGAATGAATAAAGCATGGTTAGGATTTAGGATCACAAGATGGTGGAAGTTATGTGTCATAGTCTTACTTGATGCCCTTATAATCGTTATTCAGGAGCTCACCTATTATTAATGGATAGCAGCGGAAACTGGATTTCCAAACATTAATTACGGATAAAAGAAACTGCATATTCCCTTCAGAAAAAATAAAAGGCAAAGAGGATTTTTTCTTTTATTTCATAAAAGCATAAAAAGGACAATTAAAATATAAAGTTAAAAATTAAAAGATGGAGGAGTTCATGGTATAAAGGCATACTATGAAATGAATACAACATGAACATCCAAAGTAAGGAATATTTTTATATAAAAATCTAACAGTTGTTGTCACTTGAAATTACTTAACACATAGTTATTTAATAGGTACTGTATTTGATTGCAGCATGGTCAATAAATAAAGAGGACAGTAGTAAAAGAGTTGACATATGGAATTACTTCTAATGGGACTATATTGATCAAGTACATATAATAAACAACTAGTTTCACCAACTAAGGCTGTTGGCATCTTCAGGGTACATAACTGATGTGAGGCACTAAAAAGTAAAAAACTGTTGCAAACTATAATCAACCGATTCCAATTATATTAGACAAAGAACAGAGTGCATACAATACATGCATAGAGCATGCATGATCTCACTTGTTGTTATTTAGGAACATTCTATAGTTGACACTGTAATTCAGTTCTGGTGAGTTATGAGATCTAATAAGGGTCTTCCAGATCACGGGCAAGATTAGTCCTTGGTTCCTTTTACTTTTTAGTGCCTTACATCAGTTATGTACCTTGAAGATGCCAACAGCCTTAGTTAGTGAAACTAGTTGGTATAACATAGTTGTTTATTATATGTACTTGATCAATATAGTCCCATTAGAAGTCATTCTAGAGCTTTTATGGTCAAGAAAATTAAATTTTTTTTAAACAAGAGTTGACATATTTCAAGATGTGAATGTACAGAGAGCATTGAATATCTCATGAGTCCAAAAGAAGAGAAATGAAGTTTTGGAGGTGATAGGTACTAAAAATGGAACTAATAAAGAACATACAGAAAAAAAATACCATATGTAGGTCATATTTTGATTTATGAAAGTTTTCACAAAAATTTATTACATGGAAGAATTGAGGGAAGAGAAAACATTTAAGGTCTGGCTTGGGCCTGAACTACATAGAGACTGAAAGAGTAGCCCAAGATACAAATATATATGGAGATCTATAATAACCAACCTCCTTGATGAAGACACTTGATAGGATAGTAATTTAATTTCACCTTCAGGTCATTGGTCATCTTAGAAATCTTTTATATCTAATAATGTTTTTAATCTTAATATTATTATTTTACTACCAGTAAGGCAGTGTTTATTGGCTTGGCATGCAATTTTTTTTTTAATCCCACCCACCAAAGGCTGTTAGCCTATAGGAATTTAGTGTTAGAGTTTACTATTGGTAAGCTAAAGGCTAGATAATCTGGAAATCCTGCTCAATTAGACCAAACATGGAACTTTTTCAAACCTTTTCAGGCTTCCAGTAAACAAGTTTTTGGAAATCTTGCACCAAGCATTGAATTTGATCTATTACCTAAAAACATTCATAGACATCTGTGGTGGGATGAACCCACCTTTTTAAAAGTGAATATATTAACAAAAGCCCCCCCCCCCCCCCCCATCCATAATGATCCCAGCGTTCACAGGAAATCTCAACTCAGCATACTTTTCCAATGCAGTAGTGCATTGGAATTGCTTGTGAACGATTATCTGTTCATCCAACATTAATGTTCATTTCATCTGACATTTCTCATCAAGAAATATAGCATATGTCATTACTTTAAATTTTTTCAGTATTCATGTGTTTACTATTTTGTTGATGCATGTAACAGTGAGAAAGATTAGCTGTTGTGGTTGTCCTTGAATGCACTGCACTACGGGGTGATAATTTTTTTCCCCTCTACCTGATGTTTTATTCCTTAATTCAGGTGTACTTTTTAGCATTGTAGCCATTGTACATGAAGGTCTGTCAGATGAAAGTAGGCATCCATGCTGCCTTCTTCTCTTGAAAGGATACCATATATAAATAGAGTACAGCCATGGACTCTTCCTCTGTAGCCAATTTCTTTATGGAATATTTTAAAAAGCATGTCCTTAATACTACCATTCTCAAACTGCTATCTGGCTAAGATATGTTGATAATATGTTCTCGTTTGACCCTCATGGCTGATACACTCCTTCCTCCTCTTCCTCAACACCCAGCATGCAAGAATCCAATTCACCATAGAAAAAGAACATAATAATAGCCTGACTTTTCTAAATGCTCCAATCACTCATCTTAATGGCACCCTTTCTTTTTCAGTTTACAGAAAACCCATCCCCACAGGTAAATACATACATAAACTCTCCCACTCCCTCTCAATAGTACAGTGTTATCAAAACGCATATCAACAGAGCCTCCAACCTCTGTTCCACCCAGGCCTCCCTTCCAACTGAATACTCCTTTATTTGCCAGACCGTCCTGTCCAGTTGTTACAATGCTAAAAAGATTAACTCATTGGTTTTTTCTCCCTTCTCTTCACATCCCTTTCTACAAACAGACTACAGTAATGCTACTGTCATTCACTAAATTTGGGACACCTCAGAAAAAATAGCCAGAACTCTAAAATCATATAATCTCTGCATCACTTTCAAACCTTATCTGAAGCTGGTTGCCCTTATTTGTCTCCCCCCCTTAAGGATCCACTACCCACCTCGGTTCCAGGTGTTGACAAGGTTCCTTGTTCTTGCAAATTGACTTATAATAGTCAAACTGAGATATCTACCAACATCCACCTTGAAGACCACAAAAAAGACATCTGTTGCCATAACTATGGTCAGTCTGGTTCAGCTGACCATGCTTTATAGATATTTTGTCCAGAATCAATTGTGAAAAAAGAACTACTATGCTTTCCCACAACAAATGTAAACTTGAAGGACTTTACATAGAATCAGCTTGAATTTATTAAAATCAGTCTAATCAAAATAACATATGTAGGTCATATGCTACTATCATTCACTTAATAAAAATGGTTGTGTTAAACTTCCCAAGATTTGGGAAACTAGGCCTCCCACCCAACACCTTAGGCTAGCCAATAGCACCAAACCAAAGGAGGGCATTCCTCTTAGGCCTTTAGTGTAATTTTTTTCCACTTCTTGTTTTGATTGTTTTTGTAAGATTGTATCCCTGATGTTGTCTCTGCGACAAACAAAATATGGATCCAATAAACTTGTAAAAATACTCAATAGGCATGCAATCAGGAATACATATTCATAGTTGAGGTAGAAAAATCCATCCAAGGCGTGAAATTTGGAAAGGCGGCTTGGAATAGATGATATTTGACCAGAAATGCTCAAATATGGCAGTATAAAAGTTTTACAGTGGCTGCACTGCAATAGTTCAGAAGGCCTGGACAAAGGGACAAATTCCAGATGATTAGAGTAGAGCTATCATGGTATCCATATATAAAAAGGGAAATAAAACTGAATACGAGAATTACAGAGGTATTTTTCTACTGAGTGTTCCTGGTAAGATTTCTGCAAGTATACTTGAGAAACGGTTGAGAAGGAAGCTTGGTGTAGAACAAGCTGGATTCATGCCAAATAGAGGCTGTCAGGATCAGATTTTTAAAATTGGAGATGTTAATCCCATCATCATCACGAACCATGGGCTCACTGCCCGTTGGTGTCTGATGCCTCCTTCACTGTGTTCTTCCACCTTTCTTTGTCCAGTGCACAATGTTGCCATTTCTGTACATCCATTCCACACCAGTCCTTTATGTCATTTATCCATTCTCTGTCTACCTCTTCTGTTTACACCATCCATAATACCAAACATTAATGTCTTTATCTTCTGGTCCTCACTCATTCTGCAGATGTGTCCAAATAATTGCAGCTTCTGTTTTATAATCTTCTGTATTAGATTCTCCTTTGGTTGTATCTTCTGTTAGAGCTCTCATTTGTGATTTTTTGTATCCATCCTATTCTTAGAATTTTCCTTTCCCATATAGTACACTGCTAAAGATACATGTTTCTAGTACTCTGTAGGCTGATCACTTTACTTTTCCTTATGTTAACCATGGCTTTCGGATTTGTTCTTTCCTTTTCAATCCTGATCTTTATTTCTTTTTTATAGTCCAAATCATATAGCATTTTACTTCCCAAATATGTGAATTGTTCTACATTTTCTATATCAATTCCATCCACTTGTATCTTTTGTTTCTCAGCTCTTTATTTTATGTGGATGATGTTATACTTTTAAATAAATCTGATACAAGTCTGCAGGATTCCCTGACTAAATTGAATAACTGTTGTAATAGATTTGGTATGAAGGTCACCAATAACAAGACAGAGATAATGAAAATAGGCAGAAACATTGAAAATATCAACTGCATTGTGAAAGGAGAACCTATAGAACATTTAAGCTACCTAGACACAATTTTTAGTGAAGATGGTAAATTAAATATGGAAATAGACAATAGAATCAACAAAGCTGGTATGGTAGGAAATCAACTGAAAAATTTATATGGAATATGAGAGAAATTAGTCAAAACACTAAATTAGCTGTATACAAGATACTGTTCAAACCAATTTTAACTTTTGGATCTGAGATCTGAGTTAGAAATAAAACACTTGACCAAAGACTAGAGACCATGCATATGAGAATCCTGAGAAAGATTAAGGATGTGAACAGATGGCATTGGGAATATCATATTAAAGACAAGGATATTAGGAAAGAACTTGGCATTGTTAGCATCCAGGAATGTGTTAGCAGAGCTAATCTCAGGTGGTATGGTCACTTAAACAGATTGGGAGATTAAAGGTTAGCAAAACAAGTGTTCTCTGTCAGGTTGGCAGGAAAAAAGACCCAGAGGAACACCAAGATGTAGGTGGATTGATACAGTAAAAAGTGACTTAGAAGACAGAAATATAAGATCTGGTAATGTTGGAGTCTTGATAGGTAACAGATTGATTTGGAGGAAAATTGTAAATAGGAAGTAAGTAGTGATATAAGTTTTCATATAGTACTATCATATCCTGTACACCCGTTGAGGGTGCATGTGAGGAATTTGATGATGATGGGCCTAATAATAAGTTTAAACAAGCACATTAGCTTTAATATTGGGCTGAAAATAATGAACATTTTGATTAAATTTAAATCTCTCTTACTTGTAAGATTCTAATTTGGATGTGAAAAGTGAAATTATGAAAACTTTCTTTGAATATGATGCAGGTTTATATATATATATATATATATATATATATATATATATATATATATAAATATATATATAAACACACTTTCTTGAAGACTCAGTAATATAATAGCATAGATAATGATTAGGGAGTGATGGGGAAATGACAATCACAATCCTCTTCTACTGATAAACCATACAGATTCATGCACACACTTTCACAAGTGAAAAACTTGTGTGTGTGTGTGTGTGTGTGGAAATTTTTTTACCTTGGATGTATTATACGTTAAAGATACCAAGAAATTTTATACTCAGTTTTAACCATTTTCCCAAGTAAGCAAAACAAAGTTTTGTGCGTGAAATATATTCACTTCTGAGTTACTTGTACATAAAGACTGATAACTTCATATTACTTGCCTTAGTATGTATCTCATAATGCAAAGCACACCCCCTTTCAGGCATGTATATGACTTCTGCATTACTTCAACTTGGTATTATCTCTCCCGGGGCTAGCTCCCACTGAAGAGACCTCAATAAAGGTCGAAACTGGTCTGGGCAGTGGCCGTTCCCATTATGCATTGCATTATACACACTGAAAGAGGTGTGCTTTGCATTATGGGATACATACTAAGGCAAGTGATATGAAGTCATCAGCCTCTATATACAAGTAGCTCAGACATGAATATGTTTCACGCTCAAAACTTTGTTTTGCTTACTTGGGAAAAGGATTAAAAGTATAAAATTTCTTGACATCTTTAACACACACACACACACACACACACACACACATATACAGTAAAACTCCGTTTTTATGTTCCCGCAATTTACGTTTTCCTGCCATTTACGTCATTTTCTGTTGGTCATGTCTTAAGGCCTATTCTTGCGATGTATTGTTTTCCTGCCATTAACAACTTGATGTGGACGTTATTTCCCGTGATTTGCGTTTTATTTTCTCGGTGGCAATACCGATTTTCTAATCTGCGCATTTCTGTTCTCAGGTGGCATTGCTTTCGGCTGTAGTTTTCCTGCCATTAACAACTTGACATGGACATTATTCCCTGTGATTTGCGTTTTTTTTCTCGGTGGCAGTACCGATTTTCGAATCGATTTCAGCAGAAATCTGCGCATTTCTGTTCTCAGGTGACATTGCTTTCGGCTGTATTTTCGTTTCCGCCATCACTGTGACTTGCGCGCGTGCCACAGTACTGTAGTGATGAGCGATACCGTGATTTTTCAATCACAGTACGAATTGATATTGCAATATTTCTGCAACGTGATTTAGCGTGTGAAAGTTGCTTTCAAGTTGCGGTGGTGTATTATCCGTTATGGAGAAAAAAGACAGAAAATGTATTTTGGTAGAAGAAAAGATGGCAATTCTGCGACGTGTAAATTGGCATGCCGGAACACGTGTGTATTTAGCATAAGATCTTGGACTCTCCGTGTCCACTTTGAACACGATAGTAAAAAAACAGGTCAAGCATTGAACTCAATGCAAAGCAATCTGACACTAAGTCAAAAAAAAAAAAAAAACGAAAAGCAAAAACAATCAACAATTAAGATTTTTTTAAATAAATTCATTTATTTTCAGTTATTAAATTTTGTAATCTAGTATGTAGACTCGCATACTAGCAGTAAGTCATCTTTTAGCCTTTTTTTAATGTTTATTTACATTTCCTGCTATTTGCACTTTTTTCCATCAGTCCCCTGAAAAGTGTTAAAAAGGGGTTTTACTGTGTATATATATATATATATATATATATATATATATATATATAGGCTAAATGACCACTGATGTAGACTTTTGGCTGTTATGTGATCATTTGAAAAGAATAAAAAATGCAAGCTCAAGCAGTTTTCAAATATTTTCAAATCATACAGGAAGCAATTTTTTTCCTGGTTTTTTGTAAATATTAATGTAACTGAATAAAAGTTATTTCTTTTGCTATTATGAAAACTAATATTAAAATTATAATATGTAAATTTTTCTTTAACATTTATATATAACACACATAAATATGTGTTATATATAAAACATTCTCTCTTTTAGTTACCTTGTGTCAGCATCACAGGATGGAAAATTAATTGTATGGGATGCCTATACTACAAACAAGGTATTTATTTTTTTTATCAGAATACCATAAAATTTATTATTTTATTTATTATTATTTATGTTATTTTAATATTATATTTTTAACCATCAAATATACTTTATTATTGTTACTTATTACTCTAATATGGAATCACACTGAATTTCGATTAATTCCAACTGTAAATTGTCATCAACAGTTTCAACACCAATCGATAGAGGAGAAGTAAATAAATGAAACTGATTTTCATATTTCTTAAAATCTAAAAATCTTCTTTCAAATTCATTTTCTAATAACTTAATTTGATTGGCATATTCTGAAAATTTCAATTTCGGTGAATTTTGCAATAATGATTTGACAACATTCAAAATGGGACAAATTTTCTTTTTGATTTGTTTTTGCCAAAGTAATAATTTCTGTTTGCAAAAGTTAATATTGTCAAATAACATGGTAACTACTTGATTTTTGCCTTGTAGCTTAAGATTAAGTTGACTAAGATGACTTGTAATGTCAACTGAAAAAGCCAGTTCCTTTATACATTGATCATTTTTTAATATTTCACATTCATAATTTTTCGATTCTAAAGCAATTTGAAGAATCGCTTTAAAACTTTATGACTGGAAAGCTATCTTATTTCTGTATAATAAAGTAGATTGCTATATTTACTTTCTATATCTTCTAGAAAGTTACTGAATTGGCGATGATCACGTGCACCAATATAATTTACAATTTTGCTGACATTTTTAGGACATGTCCAATATTTAAAACTTTGGAGCAGAGTGTTTGCTGATGAATAATGCAATGAAAATGTTGAAAATTATTATTACCTTGTTCTTTGCATTTTTCTTTTAAATTTGTAATAACTTCTTTTAACAACACCAGTCATGGCAGGAGCACCATCAGTTGCAAGACAAACTAGCTTTTTCAATGGTAAATTGTATTCATTCAAAACTTCCATAAGGGTGTCAAAAATAACAACTCCAGTGGTTGTATCGTGCGTAGGAATAATTTCTAGAAGTTCTTCACTTACTTTTAAGTTCATATCACATCCACGAATAAATATTGCTCAGCCAGCTGAGCGATATCCTGTACATCTGTACTTTCGTCAATTGCAAGGGAATAGGTCTCAAATATTGAAAATATTGATTTTTGTTGATTCCCTAAGTTCCCGGCTATATCATCAATTCTGCTAGCAATGGTATTTCGAGGTAAGCTTATATTTTTAAATTTCTTTAATTGATCAGGACACAGCACTTCAACTGCTTTAATAATACATTCATGAATAAATTCCCCTTCAGTGAATGGCTTCGACTTGCTTGCAATTAAATATGATAACAAATAACTGGTTTTTACCATAGCTCTATTATCTTCAATAGTTTTGGTAAATACACTTCGTTGAATTTGAAGTGTCAACTTTAATTATGACAATTTACCTTCACGAAGTTTTGCAACATATTTGTCATAGTTTTCTTTATGATTTGTATCTTAATGCTTTTAATATTATATTCTTTGGAAACTGTAATATTGAGTTTCTACATATCAGGCATAAATAAGTGTTTCCCTTGAATACAAAAATATTGTAACTTTCATTTTTCTTGAAAACTACGATGTTCTTCAATTAATCGTTTTTTACTCATACTGGTTGAAGGTTTCAACATTATTTTTATAAATTCTGAATTAATTATAAAGAAAACACTACACTTTCTTACGACTTGAAAATTGCTAACAGCTAGCCTCCGATTGCTGTAAGCAGCAGATGTAGCCACGTACGTAGACTTGCTCATTAAACTCCAGTAAAATTCAATATTTATGCAGTAGTGTAACAAGATTTTTTGAAATGACAAATAGAACATTATATCCTTTAGAAATTGCAGAATAGTTTGGCAAATAAAATAATCTTAAGTGGAAATATTACTGCTAACAGATCTCTGTTATATTCCCATGATTTCTCAACTATCTGTCGTAAAGTGAAAATCTGATCCTGACAGCCTCTATTTGGCCTGAATCCAGCTTGTTCATCAACAAGCTTCCACGATCCTTCTCAACTGTTTCTCAAGTATACTTGCATATATCTTACCAGGAAAACAGTCAGTAATGAAATGCATCTGTAATTCTCACATTCAGTTTTCTTTCCCTTTTTATATATGGGTACTATGAAAACTCCAATCATCAGAAATTTGTCCCTCTATCCAGGCCTTTTGAACTATGCTGTGCAGCCATTGTACGACTTTTATACTTCCATACTTGAGCATTTCTAGTCGAATATCATCTACTCCTGCTTCTTTCCACATTTCAGGCTTTTGGTGGCTTTTTCTACTTCAAGTATGGATATGTATTCCTGACTGCATACCTGGTCAGTGTTTATTACCACTGTGCTGTCATCACTGCTTGTTTCATTTAACAGTTATTCAAAGTAATCACTCCATACTTCAAGGATATCTTTTTCTTCTGTTTTCATGTCACCTTTATCATCGCTAATTCCTTTTACAGCACCTCTTTCCTCCATTTCTGAGCTTCTTCAACAACCTCCAGAATATCTTGATATTCTGGAGGTTGTTGATATTTATTTTCTGTGTTCTTACAAGTTCTCCCATGACTTTTGTTTAGCTTTCTTACATTTGTCTCTGTATTCTCTAAGAGCACAATGATATGCTTTCTTCTTTTCCTTCACTCCCTCTTTAACTTCCTGTGTCCACCATGGAGTTCTGATTTTTCTATTCTTGCACACAATCTCACCACATGCCTCTCTGGCTGAATCAATCAGTGTTTTCTTCAGGGCTTGTCACTGAATCTCCAAAGTTTGGTTCCTGCTCTCAAACTCTTTCATTTTTTCTTCAGTAGTATTTGTGTATTTTAGTCTATAGTTCACATCTGAGAGCTGCTGAACTTTAATTCTCTTTAAAACTTTCTTACATGTTCTTCTTTTCGATATGAAATTCAGCTTTATCCTGCTCAAGACTAGATGGTGATCACTTCCAGTTACAAATCCTCTGTACATGCGAGTGTTCTGCCCAGGGAGAAAACATCACTATCGACAATAACATAGTCAATGAGACTTTTTTTTATTCCTTGCCTCTTCTTTCCGTGTGAATTTGTGCACATTTTTATGTTGGAACATTGTGTTAGTAATAACCATTTCCATGTCCTGAGCAGAAATCCAATAGGTATTTGCCATTATTATTAGCTTTGCTCTTTTCTCCAAATTTTCCCAAAATATTTTTGTATGTCTGACAATCATTTCCTACTCTGCTATTCAGATCCCCAACAAAGACCAACTTTTCCTTTTTCATTGTGTCAGTTGATTTCTCTAAAACCTCAAAAAATTCCTCTACTTCTACCTTAGAAGAACATGCTGTGGGACCATAGGCACAAATAAGTCTCATTGTGCAGTTCCCCATTCTCATATTTGCTCACATTACTCTACTTGAGACTGACTGCCATTCAAGAAGATTAGCCTCGTATTTTGTGTTGAATACTATGACTACTCCTTCTTTTCCTTGATTGTCATTGCCTGAATATAACATTTTGTATTTATTGCTCAGAAAGATCTCACCGGTTTTTGTTTTGTCTTTTTTGTTTCAGTCACCCCTATTATGTCGATCTGGTACTTATCCAATTCCTCAGCTAGCTCCATTTCTTTGCCATTCAGGCTTCTTATGTTGATAGTACTGATATCACTTTGGTATCCAGGTAGATACCTAACAGGGTGCACCACAAGAAGGTGAGGATTGGACATTAGGTCAGAAGCCCTGGTCGGTTCTCTGCATTCCTTTAAAGGCTATGTGGAGATCTTCTCTCAGTTATATAGCTTTGACCCTTAAGCACTAATTTTATTAATCAAAAAAAGATGAATGAACAACAGCTAATAAACAGTTAACAAAAATTGTTAATATGAAGCAAAGTAGAATTTTGCTTTGCTCATGAAAGCTGTTCTATGGTCTATGTAGGAATTACTTTTCAGTATATAATTGAAATAGTATTTCAGCTTTCAGTATAGTGAACTCATAGCAATCAGAAGTTTTGATTTTGAATATATGTGCTAATTGAAATTGTCAGCTTTTCATTTGGTGGCTCTTTATCTCTGCCCCCCCCACACACACACACAGATTGTGTGATTCTGTTATATAAAGTTAGACAAGCAGAGTAAAAATAATGAGAAGGCTGACTTTGCAAAAAAGTTATGTTATGCTCATCCCAAGAAGGTGGGGGAAACAAAAACACACTTTCCCAGATCAGAGCTGCCACTGTGAAGTTGTGCTATGACTGCGGTTAATGAAATTTCATAGTGACACCTTTGCATAGTCAAATTACCAAGGATATAATGACAGTTTTACTTGCAGTAAAAAGGCTTGATTACTGCTTTTTCTACTTATTTAAACAGAACTCTTCTGTACAGACACATTTCTTGTACTAGGCCAATTTCAGATGACTTATCAATAAAGTGCAGTATTAAGGGGGGGGAATGTTAAAGGGAGGCAATATCTTATCTTAGGTCGAGATTGACCATATCTTAGGTCAAGTCTCCTTTTGACATTGTTTCTTGGGCTATGCTAGTCATCATCATCATCATCAAATTCCTGCCATGTACCCTCAAGGGGTGTACAGGATATGATAGTACCACATGAAAAATTTACATCATTACTAACTTCTTATCTACAATTTTCCTCCAAATCAGTCTGTTACTTGTTAAGACTCCAACTTATCAGATCTTATATTTCTATCGTCTAAAGCCCTTTGTACCGTATCAATCCACCTATATCTTGGTCTTCCTCTCGGTCGTTTTCCTGCCAACCTGGCCGAGAACATTTGTTTTGCTAATCTTCCCTCGCCCATTCTGTTTTAGTCACCATACCACCTGAGATTAGCTCTGCTAACACATTCCTGGATGCTGACAATGTCAAGTTCTTTCCTAATATCCTCATTTTTAATATGATATTGCCATTGATGCCATCGGTTCACACCTCCAGTCTTTCACCAGACTCTCATATCTGTGGTCTCTAGTCTTTGGTCAAGTGTTTTACTTCTGACCCAGCTCTCAGATCTATAAGTTAAAACTGGTTTGAACACGTCTTGTATAGCTAATTTAGTGTTCCGACTAATTTCTCTCTTATTCCATATGAATTTATTCAGTTGACTTCCTACCATACCAGCTTTATTGATTCTGTTGTCTATTTCCATATTTAATTTACCATCTTCAATAAAAATCGTGCCTAAGTAGCTGAAATGTTTTTCTTGTTCCACAGGTTCTCTGTTCACAACGCAGTTGACATTTTCAACAATTCTGCCTATTTTCATTGTCTTTGTCTTTTTATTGCTGATCTTCATACCATATCTATTACAACAGTTATTCAATTTAGTCAGGGAATCTTGCAGACTTGTAGTCAAGTGATCTTGCAGACTTGATCTTCATACCATATCTATTACAACAGTTATTCAATTTAGTCAGGGAATCTTGCAGACTTGTAGTGGATTTATTCAGAAGTATAACATCGTCCGCATAAAGCAAAGAACTGACATTAACATCTCCAATTCTGATGTCATGCTTAATACCACTTTCCTTCATAATGTGATCCATATAGATAATGAATAACTGAGGGGATAATGTACATCCTTTTCTCACACCAGATTTAACATTAAACCATCTTCCTGTATTTCCTTCAATTCTAACTGCTGACTTACAACTCAAATAAAGACTAAGTATTGCTTGATATATTGCCCCATTAACACCATATAACTGTAGCGTTTTGAATAGCTTCTCTCTTGGCAGATCGACAAAGCTTAAATACAGATCTTTGTTATATTCCCATGATTTCTCAACTATTAGTTGTAAAGTGAATATCTGATCCTGACAGCCTCTATTTGGCCTGAATCCAGCTTGTTTCTCACCAAGCTTCTCTTCCACAATCCTTCTCAACCGTTTCTCAAGTATACTGGCAGAAATCTTATCAGCAACACTCAGTAGTGCAAAAATTTGTCTGGGATAAATCTGGAAGATGAAAGGTAGATACGGAACACACCAGTTGTCTACCTTGGAACATAATGGATGGATGTATTATTGCTCCCAAAGCTATTGCAGGCACTTTAGGCGAAAACTTTTCCAGAATCTCAGCAACAGCCTCATATCCTCCTGAATATGGAAAAAGCAGCAAGAGAAACGGCAATTAAGCTTCTGTAAGGGCATAGAGCCATACAATCAGTCATTTGTTAAAGAGCCCTTTTGTTATTTCACCCTAGCATGTTCAGCACTTAATGACATTAATTATGAAATGATAAAATACCTCCCATCTTCTGTGGATCTTCTTCTCTTACTACAATAGAATATTTACAGAGGAAGAGTTTCCAGACTCTTGGCATAAGTTGATTTGCCATAAGTTGATTTGCCATTGCTATCCCAAAGCCAGGCAAGGATCCAACCTAGGCCAACAATTATTGTCCCATTTCTCTGACTAACTTTCTTTGTAAGGTCTTGGAAAAAATCATAAGTGCAAGTCTTCTCTGGTACTTAGAAAGCAACAAACTTCTATCTAACACACAATGTAGCTTTCGTAAACACCAGTCAACCTTGAACCGTTTGGTCCATTTAGAAACATATATAAGAGACACTTTCCTGAAATGAGAACGTGATTTCAGTGTTCTTTAACATGGAAAAAGCTAATGACACAGCCTGAAGATATGGCATATTAAAGGATCTTTTTAATCTTGGTCTGAGGGGAGAGTATCTTCCTGTTTTTATTAAGAATTTTCTCTACAGTCAGCTGTGCTCCAAGTCAAGAAGAGGGGAAGGTCCTCAAGCCTCTGTCTTAAGTGTTGACCCTCTTTGCTATTAAAGTGAACTCAATTACTGAACAGCTTCCTCCCATAGTAGGCAATCATCTTTATGTTGATGATAATACATGTGTCATTGAAAGACAACTTCAACAAGCAATTGATCATATCTCTTCATGAACTCTTTGTCATGGGTTCAGTTTATCTGCTGAAAAACCATCTATGTATACTTCTGTTGGAAATGCACTCTCCACCTCGATTTTTAAATCGGGGACAAGCTAGTATCTCTGTAGTTTCAGAGGCCAAGTTTCTGGGACTCATCTTTGATAAAAAAAAAAAATAAATAAATAAATAAAAAAACTCACTTTCTTTGCACACATTCATCAGCTTCAAGATAAGTGCAAAAAAGTATTGAACATTCTCAGCACTCTATCCTCTATATCCTCTACTAAACGGGGTGTTGATTGATGTTCCTTGCTCTGCATTTATCATGCACATGTACATTCAAAGTTTGATTATGGGCCCAAGGTTTACTGTTCTGCAAGGAAGAACATGCTCCAGTGGTTGGACCCAGTCCTTTCATCAAGAAATCTGATTTGCTACCAGTGCTTTTCGCACCTCACCCATTCAAAGCTTTTATGTTGAATTAAACGACCTCCCCCCCCATCATTTAGATGAAAATATATGCCTCTTAATTATGCCCTAAAAAAGTCCCTTCCAGATCAATCTACATGGACTAATCTCTTTTTTTTTTATGTTGGGAGGTCCTGTATACACATGCCAGACTGCTATCCGTACTTTTGGTATGCACAATAAAGAGGCTATGGACACTATTGGCATGAGTGCTGACAACATTTCCCACATCAAACAAAACATTTCTCCATGGCAAACTTGCACCCCATCCTGCAACCTTTCACTTTGTCAACTAAAGAAGTCTCATACATCCTCATCTGTATACCTTCAATTGTTCAACGCACACAGAGCAGCTCACTCCGATTTCTTGCCAATCTTTACTGATGATTCAAGATAAGAGATCTCTGGTGGCTGTGCTACTGTGTTCCCTAACATTACAATCTCTAACCAAATCCCACCTGATTGCAGTAACTGTACAGCAGAATTGCATGCCATTGAGCTTGCACTTGTGCATATCAAAGAAAACTCCTACCAGAAATGTATAATTTATACAGGCTATCTCTTCTCTGATGCATATACCACATCCAGTGCTTGATGAAGTGCTTCAGCTCTTGCACAAAATAAAGACCCTTAATTTCAATTTTCGGTTGTGTTGAATTCCCAGCCACATTGGAATTAAGAGAAATGACATTGCAGCTGCTAGATCAGCTTATACTTTCTCGACCTACTGTTTGGCAGCCCCTTATACTGACTACACACAGGTTATAAAATCAAAGTCAATTGCACAATGGCAATACTCATGGCAGGAGGCATTGATGAACAAATTACATGAGATCAAGCCTGACGTTAAGCACCGGCAGTCTAGTCTTTGTAGGAACAGAGGAGAGGAAGTTGTTCTTTCTAGGCTCTGCATAGTTCACAGTCATTTCAGACATTCTTATTTACTGGGAGCTGATGAGAGGAAGACGACCTATGCGTGTGGGAAAAAATGCAATACTTGTCTTGCCATTAATCATATTCGGTGGGGTGCGAGCACTTCACATGAGAGAAATTACATTTCTACTTATCTGGCACCCTACTCATGATTTTTAAAACACACATTAATTTATTCAAAGACATTTGATTATGGATGTGTTGATTTGTTGGTTATGGATTAAACTAGGGCTGTCCAAAAAATGGGCCGCATTTGGCCTGCGGTGAGATTTTCTGGAGCTCGCCTGTGGGTTTTGATTTTCGCTAGCGAAAAAATAAAATAACAATTCGAATCGAATGCATATTAGATATTTTAATCATCATTATCAAATTCCTGACATTTACCCTCAAGGGGTGTACAGGATATGATAGTACATAGTACTACATGAAAAATTTACATCATTACTAACTTCCTACCTACAATTTTCTGCCAAATACAATCTGCTACCTGTCAAAGCTACAATATTGTCAGATCTTATATTTATATATCTATCTTCTAAGGCATTTTTTACTGTATCAATCCACCTATATCTCGGTCTTCCTCTGGGTCTTTTTCCTGCCAATCTGGCAGAGAACACTTGTTTGGCTAATCTTTCCTCGCCCATTCTGTGTAAGTGACCATACCACCTGAGATTAGCTCTTCTTACGCATTCCTGGATGCTGACAATGTCAAATTCTTTCCTAATATCCTAGTTTTTAATATGATATTGCCATTGATGCCATCTGTTCATGCCCCTAATCTTTCTCACGACTCTGATATCTGCGGTCTCTAGTCTTTGATCAAGTGTTTTACTTCTGACCCAGCTCTCAGATCCATAAGTTAAAATTGGTTTGAACAGTCTTATATACAGCAAATTTAGTGTTTTGACTAATTTCTCTCTTATTCCATATAAATTTATTCAGTTGACTTCCTACCATACCAGCTTTGTTGATTCTGTTGTCTATTTCCATATTTAATTTACCATTTTCAATAAAAATCGTGCCTAAGTAGCTGAAGTGTTTTACTTGCTCTATAGGTTCTTCATTCACAATGCAGCTGATATTTTCAATGCTCTACTGAGAGCTCTACTCCAATCATCTGGAATTCATCCTTCTATCCAGGCCCTCTGAACTATGCAGTGTAATCACTGTAAAACTTTTATACCTCTATACTTGAGCATTTCTGGTCTAATATCATCTACTCCAGCTCCCTTTCCACATTTCAGACTTTTGATGGCTTTTTCGACTTGCATGCCTAGTCAGTGTTTTTTATCACTGTGATGTC
This sequence comes from Typopeltis vanoorti, assembly GCF_054136105.1. Taxonomy (NCBI): domain Eukaryota; kingdom Metazoa; phylum Arthropoda; class Arachnida; order Uropygi; family Thelyphonidae; genus Typopeltis; species Typopeltis vanoorti. The sequence goes on along the minus strand of NC_143552.1, from coordinate 155,626,339 downwards.
ATCACTGCTAGTTTCATTTAGCAATTTTTCGAAGTAATTACTTCATACTTCAAGGATTTTTTCTCCAGTTTTCATATCACCTTTGTCATCTCTAATTCCTTTTACAGCACTCTTTTCTCCATTTCTGAGCTTCGACAACCCCCAGAATATCTTAACCTTCTTGATATTTATTTTCTATGTTCTTACTAAAGTTTTCTCATGACTTTTGCTTAGCTAGTTTTAATCGATAATCTCGATGTTGGTAATTTTATTAGGTATTTTTACACCACTATATACCCACGTGGCTTTCAAATATTATTATTATTATGTGACACCTCCAGAGAGTCCAAAGACTCATCGAGGAAGAGTGTGCCAACAGCATCGAACAATTGATCCCCCTTCCAACTACTAACTATAATGCCCTAATTTTCTAATTATATATCTATATGTTGTATTGTATACCTCTCCTTGGATGTCACTTGGTACTATTGAGAACACAAAGGAATTGCCTCAGTGACAAAGCCTCTGAAATTTGCCCCTCTTAAAGTTCTGGGAAAATTCACTTCTTGATTGCGAAAAGAGTTTCTCAATCAAGAAGTAAACTTGCAGATGTACCCATTATTGACCTTTGTTTGCAGTCGTGACCTTAATTATCGTTTATTCTTTCCCGCTTAGATTCAAATAATTTATAAGTGGTGCATCGGATTCTTAGACACAGGCAATCAAATTAAAAATAGCAGAAGGTTTATTTATCATATATGTTGTCATACAGTATAAAGAATAATCAATCATTACTATTAGAATGTTAAACAAAATAACTTACATACATTTTAAACAAATATGAATATCATTATTATTGTTATTACAGGCGACTCCAAGGAGTCCTTTAGACTCATCGAGGGAGGCCCTAAACATCATGTCCATCACAACTATTTGACATTCACACAGTATCTATCATACTTTGCCTTGAACTCATTCACTGTCACAGCACCCACAACAGACTCAGGCAGCTTATTCCACTCATTCACCACTCTAATAAAAGTAAAAAACACAGCTCTAACACCCTTACTAACCACACTCTTGCCCAGCTTCCATGGATGTCCCATAGTCCTCCCACCACCAGTCCTGTTCTCAAAAATATCCTCTGAATTAATCCTATAGAAACCTTTCAGTAATTTGAATGTCTCAATCATATCTCCCCTTTTCTGCCTATCAACTAATTTCTGCAACCCACAAATCTTCAATCTGTTTTCATAAGGTTCATTCCATAGACCTGCTATCATCTTGGTCACTTGCCTCTGGATCCTCTCAACCTCATACCCATCAAGAAGAAACCTAGGTGACCAGATGTGGGCACAGTAATTCTAGATTGGGTCTTATCAAGGCTCGATACAGAGGAACAATAACTTGCTTATCTCTGCTCATCAAAGTATTCTTCAGCATCCAAGTGATTTGATGAGCTGATTTAGCCACTTTTGTGATGTGCCCCCTAAACTTCAACTCCCTATCCACCAACACTCCCAAATCCTTGGCCTCATCAATCTCTTGGAGTACAGTTCCACCAATGTGATATACTGCTGCTAATCTTTTCACCCCAAAATGCATAACCTTACGTTTTTCCACATTAAATTGACATCCATTCTCCTTAACCCAGTCCTACAAACTATCCAAATCATCCTGCAAAATTTTGACATCCTGAGCATTCCAACTGCTCTACCCAACTTTGCATCATCTATAAACAGATCCACAGTTCCTCTCAGATCCTTTCCTATATCGTTAATGAACAAATTAAACAGTAGTGGTTCAAGAACAGAACCCTGCAGTACACCACTAGTCACAGGCCGTCTTTTGGACTCTACTCCTGAATAAACCACCCTCCTATCCATCTCACCAACCCTATATCCATTCCCATATATTGCAGTTTACGGATTAGACTTCCATGTGGTATCCTGTCAAAGGCCTTAGCACAGGTCCAGCAGTATCGCTGTAAACTCATTACCCTTATCCAGTTCACCCGTCACTGTGTTATAAAACCTGAGCAAGTTACTGAGGCATGATCTACCCTTCACAAAAACATGCTGTCCCCCATACAATATCTCATTTTCATCAATCCATTCCTGTATTTTTTCCTTGACTACTTTCTCCAAGACCTTGATAACGACTCCTGATATGCTTATCGGTCGGTAATTTGCAACAGTAGTCTTGGATTCTCCTTTATGCAGTGGAACTATTTTCCCCCCTCTTTCCACCCTTTGGGACTAAACCAGACCCGAGACTCAGATTAAACAATAAGGTCAAAGGCACTGACAATTCTTTAGCCACTTCACGTAAGACCCGTGCTGATATACCATCCAATCCCACAGATGTATTCACATTAAGGTTCTGTAATAGACTATTCACCTCCGCTTCATTCACCACAATTCCCATATAAACTAATGGTTCCTTCAACATCACCACCTGGATGATATACTCTTGCAAAGTGCTCATTCAGTAATTCCACTATATCGACTGATTCAGTGACCTCCCTACCATCAGCGTTCCTTAAAATCATTCTGCCGTGTACAGTTTTTATTTTACTAGCAGCATATTGAAAGAACTGTTTGGGATTCTCTTTAGCTTGCATGGCTAATTTCCTTTCATTATCTGTTTTTGCTTTTCGTTACCCTTCTGGCCTGAGCTTTATACCGTTCATGTGCCTGCAGGTCACCTTTCTCCTTAAATTCCTTCCACAGTTGTTTCTTTTTCTGCAACTCAAGATAGTGTTATTCATCCGTTTAACCCCTACTTGATTTACAATTTGGACTCTAGGTATAATATAGTCAGCCATAACCTCCTGCAAATGCTCCCTGACCACTTCCCATGCCCTATCAACATCCAGCCCTTGCAGTTTTACATGCCATGGCACTGAACCAAGCCATCTCCTAAGCTTGTCATACTTGCCAGCACGGTAATTCCACATGTAACCTGTCTTAATCGAAAATTTCACACATTTAGTAACCTCCCAGGTCAAGACCCAATGATCACTCTCACCAGTAGGTGGCAACATGGTCATATTCATTACAGTCAAATTCTCAGAAGCTATTACTAGGTCAGGCACTCTGGAACCCCTAGTATTTTCCATTACATGCTGTCTCAGATAGTTATCCCTCAGTAATTGGATAAAATCCAGTTCCTTCTTCTCATGTGTTCTCTCCTCCTTCCAATCAATGTTACCATAGTTGAAATCCCCCATAATAATTACCCTCCTTGCACTTATTTCATCAATTTGCCTATGCATACTATCTCGACCATCTATTCCATCACCTGGTCTATCGCAGCATCCAACTGTACATTTTGTTCCATTAGTCTCAATCTCACACCAAATAGCCTCAAATGAGCTCTTTTCACTATCCTGCAATACAACTTCTATTCTCCTTGATTGCAGTTCATCAGCTATCATCAATAACACTCCTCCTCCCATTTTATTCTCTCTGTCCCTCCTGAACACTATACCCTACATATTCAATCCCACTAACTATATAATCTTCTGTTTCTATATCATCATAGAAACACTTCTCTAAAAGAATCATCATCTAGCATTCTTAGATCATAAAACAAAATTGAAACTTCAGACTTGAACTAAATTACTCAAATAAAGACACTTCAATACCTCTTAAGACATAATTGTCAATCAGCACATGTAAAGAACATTCCTTTTTCCTTTAGTCTAACTGTTATCAAAGCACTATAGTCCTGTCTTATTCTAATCAGCGTCCTTAATTCTTAAATTACAGTTAATTTCCCTTCCTCACACACATTACTTGACAAAAAGGTTACAATACCGTACTCAATGATCCTTTATACTTGTCCCTTCAATTCTTTTTCTCCAAACTATTTCCTTTCCATCGGTTTTACGGCTGGGATTCCTACGATCGTTGGTTGGTCCACATGTTGCTAGTATATTGAGCCTATGTCAAGAACATTCTTGACGAAAGGTGATTCTGCATTCACGTAGCATGCTACCGAGTTGCTGAGCTTTCCCATGAGTTGCCTACCATCTCTGTAAAACGTCTATCCTTTCATCATCGAGCTTGAGACCCGCAACCTTCCCAACTACTATGCGGCATCTCTGACTGCTATTACTGGGAGTGAGAGCAGAACTTCCCGCGAACTGCACATCCAGACGATTGAGAAGAGAAAACCACAGAAAGCCTCGTGGAGTGGGGGGCGGGTTCCTAACCCTTTTATACTAATTCCCTACCGGTACTCTTTGTAACCCAAGTTGTTCACCCCTCACGTTTTTATTTGTACACGTGGGTCTTGCTTCCACAGCGTCTTCTCCGAACAGCTTAGGTCTCTACATGCCGTATGTGCACGAGACCGCTTGGGACAACTTCTTAATCCAATGGTTTGCCCTTGTACTATGACCTTGTGTTCTCACTTTGTTACATGCAATTTATACAGCAATTCATTGTGTATCAATCTTAACAAGTAATATAAAATTTACTAAACTTCACTATCAAATATACAATCTAGTAGAAATTTTTTTTTTTACACTGAAATATTTACAATTTTTCTTCTTAATCACTGTATCCTATATTTGTCAAGATATATATAATATATACTAGGATGCAAGCATATCCCTTCAGGGTTTAACTTGTTAAATTGTGATGGAATAAATTCCTAATGAATTTTATTCATTCAAAATTCAACATAACCGTGCTCAAACTTGATTAACGTTTTGCATGAGCCATTAGTAGCAGAGGCTCTACCAATCGACCAACTTTCGATGGCAATATTATATTATTAGATGTGTCAAAGAAGCATTCTTACACTGTTTTGTTCCAACTCGCATGGTGCTCGTAGGGAATGTGAGTGCACACTTAGTGTTGTTCGTTTGTTCAGCTATTGAGGTTGTGTTACTGCTGCTGGTCACCAAATTACTAGATACGCATTGATTTATTTCCATGTTATCTTTAGTAATCTACTTCTACTTAATACACTGTTTTACAACTTATCATCAAACAACCATGCCTAAGAAGAAAAGAAAAATTGAAGATGAAAAGCGAGTGTATCAAAGCCGATGGGAATCAGACTATTTGATTACAAACAACAAAAATAAAATTCAGTGTCTTGCTTGTATGCAAGTTTTGTTAGTGCCTAAAGAGTGTAATGCGAAACGACACTATGCTACATTACATTTTACAGTAAAACATTTGAGATGTGTATTGGACAATCAAGAAGCACCATTATTGCAGAATATAAGAAGAAAAAGATGCACCACAAGAGTTATTTTGCAAAACATAGCACTAAATAATGTTCAAGCCATGCCGCTTCGTACAAAGTAGCACTGGAGTTAGCGAAAGCAAAAAAAGCTTTTTAGTGATGGTGTGTTTGTAAAGAAATGTGCAATTGAAATGGCAAAACAAATTATTATTATTATTATTACATATTACCTCCAGGGAGTTCAAGGACTCATCGAGGGAGGGCTCGTACTATACAACTCTTCGTCTCCACCAGTCTATCAACCGCAACTACTTTCATCATCTACATCAACGTCATCTACTGCTGACCACTACCACCACTAGTATTTTCACAGACAATCGCAAAATCCATGCCCAATGCGTAATTCGAACCTGTAGCCTTTTGGCTGGAGAGCGGATACACTAACCACTCGGCCGAAATTAGGTGAGAAGTTCTAAACATTGGCATTATCTCAACAGACCGTTGCAAGATGTGTACAACACATAGATCAATATGTATCAAAAGAGCTGTGCGATTTAATAGCAAAATGTGAATATTTTTCATTGTGTGTGGATAAAAGCACAGATCAAGCAGACATGACATGAGTCAACTATATTTGTTTAAACTATTCAAGAGGACTTTACTATTTATGAAGAACTTCTCAGTCATATATCTTTACATGGGACTATCAAAGATATTGATATTTTCAAAGCAGTTCAAAACTCTGGTAAATTCATTTTGATAAATGTTCCTGCATCGTAACAGATGGGACCAAAGCTATGACAGGGACTGGAAGTGGCTTTTGTGGACTATTGAAACAAAATAATTTTAACTGTCCTACAATGCATTGCATAATTCACCAAGAAGCACTCTGTGGAAAATTTCCTTCCAGTCAATGCTATGAAAGTAGCCGTAAAAATAACTAATATTATACAAGGAGGTAATAGATCTTTGACTCATTGTAAGTTTTGTGATTTCTTGAGGAAAATGTATGCTTCATATGACAATTTGCTCCTTCATTCTGATATTCGCTGGTTGATTGCCAGAAAATATCTGGAATGCTTTTTTTTGCAATTCGGAAAGAAATACCCATATTTCTTAAAAACGATGTGAAGTCTGATACAACAGAACTTGAAAATTAAATGCAAGATCCCATATTTTTATCAGATCTTGCATTTATAACAGATATGACCAACCATTTGAATGAGTTGAACTTAAAACTACAGGGCAAACAACAGAATATTGCCAACTTATATGGTCATTTGAATGGCTTTAAAAGTAAATTGAAGCTTTTTAAATCAACATTGGCTAATAATATTTTTACTATTTTTCCAAATTGCAAAGAACATTTTGAAGAAATGAAGAATTTTGAGGAAATATCATTTTCAGCTCATGTAAAGTATATTGAAATGATTATTAAGGATTTTGAGAATTGATTTGGTGATTTTAAGGAAATTAAAGAAGATATTCAATTTTTACTCAAATCTTGACTGCCAGCATTGAAAATGTAAGATCTGACCTTTAGCTGGAATTGTGCGATTTACAATCAGACCCTTTTTATGGTAACAGAAGTGAAAAAGTAGAAGATTTTTTTAAAATTACTACCAATAGAGAGGTACCCGAAATTGAGGTAATATATCATGTTTACATGTAGTGCTAATTTTTACCAAAGTAAATTTACTTGATTGTAACGTAGTCTGGAAAAAAATCAGTATTATAGTTGTTTTTCTATGTTTAAAATACATACTGTAAGTTAAAAATACTTACTTAGTTTACTGAAAATGTGACTTTTTTTTTACTTCTTTTGAGCAAAGCATTGTAATGGAGATGGTTTCCCTTAGTTCATAATTGAAGGAGCACCAGCAGTGTTATCCGCTACTGAAGAGAGTAACTAGTAAACAGCTGAATGGATGTGAGAGAGAAATATAGGTATGGTTGAGATGTAGAAAAATATTTGGAATGAGTTAGAGAAAAGTTCCATTAGTATTAGTCTTTCAGAAAGAAAGATGTTTTAAAAGCTTTAGCTGTTATGTTACAAAAGTAACTGTAATAATAGTGTGGAAGAAATTTATAGGAACTTTGGAAGTTGGTAAATGAAATTTCTCATATAGGAAGAGAAATGCTTATTGGATATTCAAGTTCCATTAATACAGTAACAATTTAACAGCTGTTTCAGAGAATTGATACAATGAGTTGATTTTTTAAGTGTTTGATCATTTTTCCTTGGGAATCCTTTGATTCATTATTATTATGACAGTGTTCAGAATAGAGGATTTTATTTTATAGTTTGAACTAGAAAGATATGTTGCATATCTTACTAAATATAGGAAATATTATTAAGATATGCCATATCTTCTAAGTATAGGAAATCTACAGTTAATTTCAAGATTTTCATAAGAAAAAAGTGGTTTTCAAGATAAGGAACTGTTTCTGCTGAAGAGATCAAGAAATTGTTTTGTTCAACTTTTATTAGCAGTGCAGCTGAGTTTGTGAGAAACAGATATTCCTTTTGGTTGGCATATTGATTTCATTATAGTGTCAGAGGATGTTTCAGTTAAAGAGGTAATTATTCTGCCTCCAGTTGGTGACAATAATGATTCAGCACTCACTTGGGAAGTGGCTAAGTTTATGAATGTTCCATTCAGAAAAGGTTGATTGCTGAACTACAAAGCAGGAAATTATGACCAACTAAGTAATATACTTGGTTCAGGCAATGGTATCGGTTGCTGAGTAGGAAGAATATCAACAGTGAATGGAAAGCATTTAAAAAATACTTAAATGTTGCAATATCAGAATCGTGTCCTGAGAGTGAAAAATAAATATGGTAGCAGTCAAATGGATGTGTAATCTTATTAAGATTACACATTTGATTGCAAGAGATTTGTAAGAAAAGGATGATGTGGAAGGAATACCGTGTGCATAAGGATGATGTCTGTTATGAAAATTATAAGCAGTAGGCCCGAAGAGTCACAACTGTTGTACGGAAAGCTAAGAATGAAAAGAAACTGGCCTTGCAAGCTAAAGAGACAATCTCAAAGAATTCTATCATTATGCTGCAAGTAAAAGAAAGAATGGATATGAAAGAATACCGTATTTACTTGAATATAACTTGCCCTCGCATATATCTCACATCCCTGATTTTACTTTATGAAAAAAGAAATTAAAAAGTTTTGCACATACCTTGAAAAAAAGTTTAAAACTTTAAGAAATAAAGAGTGAATGTTGTTATGGCAGTTTCAGATATTTTGGAATTCATTTCAACCCAACAATCGTTGGGTTGCCTTTGTCGTCGAGTCTCACGATCTTTTGTTAATACCACACCAATCATATGCATAGAGATGGAAGCAACCAGTAGAGGAAAATGTGGGAGTGAGGGCATTGACTTTTACACTTGATCTTGGATTGTGTGTGGGTGGATTAAGATTAAGAGACCATCATTATAACTGTTGTGCAACTCGATTTTGAGAGCTTGGGACATGATTTTGACAGAAATAATTAATCTAATTACAGAAGCATTGTCGCTGAAAGATTCAGATATATCACGTGATGAAGGTTAGCAACCGATTGTGTAAATAACATTGATAATTACAATTTAAATGCATTCATTTTATAAATAATGTGAGTAATTATAATGAATACTGAGAGTTTAATTATAAATGTCAATTTAGTTTTCCTGAAAAACTTTAGTTTCCAAAAATCCCCACATATATCTCACACCACGATTTTTTAACTTTAATTTTGGGGAAAAAAGTGTGAGTATATCGAGTAAATATGGTAACTCTGCTGATGGTGTGAGGGTGACTGATGCAGAAGACGTTGTTCAACTAATAAGTTCCCATTTTTCTAAAAGCTATCAACCTGGTGTATGCAACATTGAGTTTGCTGCTACCTCTTCACTGGATGAAGAAACTTACCTTAATGAAGAGGAGGTGTTAGAGCTGTTGCACAAACTGAATAACAATTCTGCATTAAGGTCTGATGGGATATCTGAATGGGTGCTAAACGAGTGTCCATTTGAACTGGCTGTTCCTTTGACCAGGCTATATAGTTTGAGTCTCAGAACAGGGAGGATTCTGCAGGAGTGGAAAGAATGTATGGTAATCCCATTGCACAAGGGTGGTGTAAAGACTGATATATCCAACTATCGACCAATCAGCATTTCGAGTGCTGGTGAAGATTTTGGACAAATTGGTTAGGGCTCACATTCTTCAGACATGAGTTAACGTTGAATCTTTACTTTGCAATGAAAATTATCTTTGTACCAGGCCCTCTGAATTATGAAATGTAGCCCCTGCAAAACATTTTATAGGGACTACATTGCATAATTCAGAGGCTATATTTGAGTAGTTCTGGTTCTCTATCATCTACTTCAGTTGCCATTCCATATTTCATGTTTTTGATGGCTTTTTCTACATCATATATATTGATATGTCCTGTTGTTATTCCTCTTGAAAATTTTCAATTACTTTTCTGTCACTGCTTGGTTCATTTAAGAGTCTTTCCAAGTAATTACTCCCAACATCAAGAATATCTTTATCTTCAATTTTCATGTCACCATTATCATCTTTGATTTCTTTTACACTCCTCTTTCATTCATTTCTAAGCTTTTTCAATAGCCTCTAGAACATTTTGCTACCTCTCTGATATATTTCTTCTATATTTGTACTGAAGTCTTCCTAAGAACTTTTGTTTAGATACATTTATATAGAGCATATTTCTTTGTATTCTTTTAGAGCATCTGTTGACTTTATTTTCTAGGAACTTTTGGTATGCTTTTCCCAGGATTGCTTATTTAACATCTTGTGTCCAACATGATGTTCTTATTTTTCTCTTCTTGCAGACAACGTCACCATATACCACCCTGGCTGAGTCACTTAATTCTTCAGAGTTTGCCACTGCAACTCCAAGTTTGGTTCCTGTTTGCCAACTGTTTCATTCCTTGTTCAGTAATGTTTTTATAGTTGAGTCTACAGCTTACCTGTAAAAGCTGCTCGCCTTTAATTCTTTTTAAAACTTTTTATATACTGTTCTTATCAGTGTGCTATTTACTTTTATCCTACTTAAAACTAAGTGATGGTCACTTCCAAATTCAAGTCTTCTGTGCATTGTATCCTGAAAATGCATGAAGATATCACTATCAACAATGATGTTGTCAATGAGGCATCCTTATTTCTTGTGTCTTCTCTCAACGTGAGTATGTGCATGTCTTTATGTTGGAACGTGGTGTTAGTAATGACTAGTCCATATCCTGACTAGAAATCCAGTAGATAAAGTGCTTACCATTATTATTAGCTTCGCCTTTTCTCCAAACATTTCAGTATGGGGATTCATTTCCTATTCTGCTATTTAGAACTCCAACAAGAGCCACTTTTTTTTTTTTTTTTTTTTCAATTTTTTTATGTCAACTGCCTGCTCTGATGATTTGAAAAATTCTTCCACTTCTTCGTTAGGAGAACCCTCTGTTGATTTCCAACATATTACAAATGTTGTTAACACATAGCACTTAATCAGATAGTTGTAGAAACCATACAAACTCTGAGAAGGAACTAACAAGGTACCCTTTAGGGACTAGATAAAAACGAGGTTATTTCCAAAATTAGGCTAAATGTGATCTTAGAATGACTCTTTCCCAGATCTTTGACAAATTCATGCAGCTGTATTTCTTGAGGTTTGGAAAGTGCGTTTTAGCTGATTCTGATTCCAAAAATAGTCTCTCAGACCTATAATGACTTCTATGTATCATTATCTCTTGACATTCTCGATCAGTAATATGGCAGTTGTAACTTGGCATATTACTGATCACAGATGTAGTTTTTATGTCCCTCAAGGTTGGTAGTAAGAAATCATTTTATTTCCAGACAATACTTTACACAGAACATAATTTTTACAATGAAGTGGCATATAAAAAAAAAGTCATATGCTTAGATGTCATTTACAATATGTGCCAGTGTTAGGATTTGGGATGGTGGGAGGGGGGACGCATGGAATTTATGTTAGTGTCAACTGCATCAATTAAAATTGATGTTCAGTGATAAGGTACTAGTTTTTATTTTATTTAAAAAAAATATTTTTTTTTAGGTACATGCAATTCCACTTCGTTCAAGCTGGGTAATGACATGCGCCTATGCACCATCTGGAAGTTATGTTGCCTGTGGTGGGCTAGATAATATTTGTTCTATCTATAGTCTCAAAACTAGAGAGGGCAATGTTCGTGTAAGCAGAGAATTACCTGGTCATACTGGCTATCTTTCCTGTTGTCGGTTTCTGGATGATAACCAAATTGTCACAAGTTCAGGGGATATGACCTGGTGAGTTTCAGATGAATTATTTTACCTTGACCTTTTTTTTATGGGTGTTATAGCTCAAGTGTAATATTTTATATGATCATATAATTGTGCTATTAAAAATATGTTCAGAACTGTTTTCTTTGGGATTAGAACTTTTATTTATTCTATTCAGTGAGGTATTATTTCTCTTGTTAATAATTTTTATGGTATAATCCCAAGCAAAAGAAAATTCTTTCATTTCTCACCTTTGTTCTATTTATTTCATAGATAGAACAAAGGTGAGAATAAATAGTGCACCACTAATTACATCAAACAGCTGTTTCTAATCCCCCCCCCCATTTTTTAAGCAACAATATCAACTTAGAATTACTCTGCTCACACATTCTTGAATGCTAACAGTATCAGGTTCTTTTCTAAATGCTTTCAATTTTTAATATGATTTTCCATTGATGAGACATCTTTTCATTTCCCTAATACAAAAAGAAGATTTTTAATGTTATTTAATTTAGTTAAGAGGCCTGAAGATCAAAGTGGATTTATTTAGGAGTACAGCATATCAGATTTCTTATATCTGTAATGTCTAGTTTTCAAGTAAGTGCTGATTTCTAAGCCAACCCAACACTCTGATCTGCAAATTGAAATTGGTTTGAACATCATAATCCTAATTTTGTGTTTTGGATAATTTCTCTTATTCCATATAAATATATTCAGTTGGTTCCCTCACACCAAATTTTTAATTTTTCATCTTCATTAAAAATTGTTAAATAGCTGAAATAGTTTACTTGTTAAATAGATTCACTGTTCAGAATACAATTAGTTTTCTGAATTCTTGCCTGTGTTTAGTTTTGTACTTTTTATTGATATTCTCATACGAAAATTTTATGGTGCTATTTAACAGCCCCAAAGATCATAGCGGTTAATTTACAAGTATAACATCATCTGCATAAATGATACCTCTGATTTTGGTCCCTATCCTAATTTATGCTCACAGAACCTACACATTTTACTGTGTAGGTTATATGAGACCAGCTAACTCACCTTTAGTTGAAAGAGACCAGATAAAGGTTCCTCACGTCTTGGACAGGAATCGAACCCAGGTCTTTCCGACCAGAGGGCTTCGTCTATACTGACTGAGCTACAGATGCTCTACTGATTTTGGTATCAGGTTTAATTTTTATTTTTCATTAAAACCTTTCATTGACCAGTTTCTGAGTTAGTTGATCTCTGGCACAGGCAAGTGGGTTTTTTCTTCCTGGAAACTCCAGAAAAACAACTGTACAACCCATACTATTTCAGACAATAAAAATATTAGGGACCATGACATGGCAGCGTTGGTCAGCTATTTCTTCATGTCACTTGTAATTTATAATTAGTGATAGTTTGGGGCCAGATATCTCCAATTAGCTACTGGTAGAGATTACCCCCCCCCCCCCCCAAAAGTTAGGTCTAAAACAGCTTTACCTACTCCCTATACAGGAATAAAAGGCATTAGCAGATTTTTATTTTAGTTTAATTTTTATCTTTATCAGATCTGAACAGCAGAGTAGGAAATGAATCCCACCAGGCATATAAGAACATTTTGGGAAAATTTGGGGAAAAGGGCAAAGCTAATAATAATGGTAAGTATTTACCGGAATTCTGCTCAGGACACAGACTAGTCATTACTAAGACCATGTTTCAACATAAAGATGTGCACAAATTCACATGAATAAGAAAAGCCTCATTGACTATGTCATTGTTGATAGTGATATCTTCATGTTCATTCAGGATACAAGAGTGTATAGAGGATTTGAAATTGGAAGTGACCATTACCTAGTACTAAGCAGGATAAAAATGTATATCATATTCAGTATGTAAGAAAGTGTTAAACAGAATTAAAGTTGAGCAGCTTTTACAAGTAAATTGTAGACTTGACTACACAAACATTATTGAAGAAAAAATGAAACAAATTGAAAACAAGAAACAAACCTTGGGGTCTAAGTGGCAAACTCTGAAGAAGACACTGATTGATTCAGTTAGGGAGGTATGTGGTGAAGTTGTCTGCAAGGATAGAAAAATAAGAACATCATGTGGACACAAGAAGTTAAAGAAGCAGTCCTGGAAAAGAAGAAAGCATACCACATGTTCCTAACAGATAAGTTGGCAGATGCTCTAAAAGAATACAGAAAAAAGATGTCTGTAAAAGTAGCTAAACAAAAGTCATGGGAAGAATTTGGTAAGAATATAGCAAATAAATATTAGGAAGGTGGCAAAATGTTCTGGAGGCTATTAAAGAAGCTTAGAAATGGTGGAAAGAGTACTGTAAAAGGAATCAAAGATGATAAACAGACATGAAAACTGAAGATAACGATATCCTAATTGTCTAGAGTAATTACTTTGAAAGACTTAAATGAACCAAGCAGTGACAGAACCATACTAGAAAATTTTCAAGAGGAATGCGAAGAACATATCGATACTTGAGGTGGAAAAAACTGTCTAAAACTTGAAATGTGAAAAGGCAGCTGGAATAGATGATATTCAACCAAAAATGCTTAAGTATGGAGGTATAAAAGTTTTGCAGTTGATGCACTGCATAATTCAGGGGCCTGGTCAGAAGGTCAAATTCCCCATGATTGGAGTAGAGCTCTCATAGTACCCGTCTTTAAAAAAGGCAATAAAAGTGAATGTGAAAATTACAGAGAAATTTCTCTACTAAGTGTTCCAGATAAGATTTATGCAAGCTTACTTGACCATGTTTGGTCTTTAGTTTGGAGTTCCTGTAGAATTAATCCTTTGCCTGATATGTTTACAATACATTTTGTACATGAGATCATTCTTGAGTAGGAGAATATTAAATATTGAAGTTTAGAAAGCTGAATGAAGAGCATGTCCTTATCTTTATAGACAGTTTAATTGAAAAGAGGTTAAAAAAAATTGTGGAAGAGAAACTTGGAGAAGAACGAACTGAGTTCAGGCCAAATAGAAGTTGTCAAGATCAGATTTTCACTTCAAGACAAATAGTTCAAAAGTTGTGGGAATATGACAAGAATCTGTACTTAAGTTTTGTAGATCTGGAAAAGGCATACAACAAGGTGCCCAGAGAAAAACTTCAAAACATCACAATTATATGGAGTGAATGGAACATCATAGAGACAATATATCATCTATATTTAAATTGTCTGTCAGCAGTTAGAATTGAAGGAAATGTGGGAAGACGGTTTGATATAAAATCAGGGGTAAGATAAGGATGCAAATTATCTCCACTCTTATTCATCATCTATATGGATCACATTATGAAAGAAAGTGGCATCAAGCCTGATATTAGAATTGGAGATATCAAACTTAGCTCTTTGCTTTATGCAGATGATGTTGTACTCCTAAACACATCTAGTGCAAGTTTCCAGGATTCACTAACTAAATTGAATAACAGTGGTAACAAATTTGGCATGAAAGGCAGGAGCATATAAAACTTCATCTGCATTCTGAATGGAGATCCTTTACAACAAGTAAAATATTTCAGTTATTTAGGCACAGTTTTGAGTGAAGATGGCAGATTAAATGTAAATAGACAGTAGAATAAGCAAAGCTGGTATTGTGGATAGCCAGCTGAATAAATTTATGTGGAATAAGAGAATAATTAGCCAAAACACCAAACTAGCAGTATACAAGATGGTGTTGTTTAAACCAGTGTTAGGCAATGGATCTGAATTTGGGTTAGAAATAAAGCACTTGATCAAAGACTAGAGACCACAGATATGAGTGTTCCGAGAAAAATTAGGGGTATGAACCAATGGCAGAATCATATTAAAAATGAAGATATTAGAAAGGAACTTGGCATTATTTTCATTCAAGAATGTGTCAGCAGAGCTAATTTAAGGTGGTATGGGCACTTAAATAGAATGGGTGAAGAAAGGTTAGCAAAACCAGTGTTTGATGCCAAGATAGCAGGAAACAGACCCAGAGGAAGATGGATTAATCCAGTCAGAAGTGCCTTAGAAGCATGAAATGTTAGGAATGACAATATTGGAGTGCTTACAAGTAATAGATTGATTTGGAAGAAAATTGTTGATAGGAGATTAATAATAATGTAAACTTAATCATGTAGTGCTGTCATAATAACCTGAACATCCCTTGGGGTGTTCTCAGAAGATTGATGATAATGATTTTATCTTTATCAGTTTTATTTTATACATTTGTTTCTTGATGAAGTATTTGATAAGTTTATTATGCACTTAGAAATATGTTTGTTAAGAGAAACTTGTTTGAAAAAAGTTCTGATAAAAATCTTTCACGATTCACCACTGCTTATTTTTATAAAACAGCAGAATTGAAGGGAAAAAAAAATAGAATGGATATTATTTGAGTCACTTTTAAAAACAATTGGGCAATAACAAATCATCTTTTTTATCAGAATAAGAAAGGCATTATTGGAACTGTCTCCAGACAAGTTATGTAGATTGCTGTCAAATAGCTTTCCATTTCTAAATATCTCATCATTTGAATGCAGAAGTTTGGTCATCATGCTAATTAAATTGGTGCTTTATAAAGTTCTTTTTACGTAAAATTGTTTTAAATTATTTCTAATGGATAAATTTAGAAATTCTAATAATTTCAACTTCATTTATTTTAATAAATGGAAATACAAAAGAACCAGGCTGTAATGGAAAAGTTGCTGGCCCATAATATTAAAAATTTATTTTAAAGAAAATATTGACAAACATACATAACCTGAAATTCTTGAATATTAGCTATTTTTGCATTGCTGTTAAAACTTGGAGGTACATGAAAGTACTGTATTTTTTGTCTTATAAGAAATGCCTTTTGTACCTAAAATTTATTTGAAAATTAGCATGTGTCCTATAAACTGAGCATCTTATACACTGATGTGTTGTTTTTATATATGCACAGCTACAGTGCATCATCACTTATCATTAATGCATGATCAATTTAAATAGTTGCACGGTCATTAACAGTCACACATTTAAACGAGTAATCAATACATTATTATATGTACATTTTTTTTATACCCCATGGATTCTACGAAGCACAGACATAGCTATATGATTGCATTTAAGTATAGTGTGATTGAGTAAAATGACAATAGGGCAGCAAAGCAGCACTTTGTGTCTCCTCCTACAGAAAGAAGAATGGTATGCACTTGGAGGAAACAAGAGCAACAGTTAATAGAAGCAAATTCTAAAAAAACATAATCTCTACAGAAAACCAGCACAATGGGCAGAAATTGAAAATGAATTAAAAACTTGGATAATGAATCAAAGGAGATTGGGTTGTTGTGTATCTACAAAAAAATTATTCAATGAGCAAAATTATTGGCAACAGAAAGAAATATCATTGATTTTACAGGGTTGCCATCATGGTGTTTTAGATTTATGCATGCATGCAAAAATGAAAATATCACAAAAAATGCTAGATGAATTCAAAAAGAAACTTATTGGAAATAAAATTATTCACAGATTGATCATAAATGCTAGAAAACAATGCAGTTTTTAACTTTCACAGATAGTTAATATGGATGAAGTGCCTTTGACTTTTAATGTGCTCTCAAACAAGACTGTTGACTCAAAAGCTATAAAAAAATATTATTGTTAAAACTTTCATAAAAAAAAAATCCATGCTATATGGATGGAACAAAATTTTTAAAATAAAAACAATGCCCAAAGAAAAACTTCCCAGAGGAGTTTACATTCATACTCATGCAAAAGGATGGATGGATGAGGAAGGGATGAAGTTATGGATAAAGAAGGTGTGTCTTGGACATCCTGGCAGTTTACATCTGGAACCTGCTTTGTTAGTATGGGATCAGTTTAGATGCCATAAAATCAAAGCTGTTAAGAATGAACCCCACAAAATGAACACAAAAATAGCTATAATCCCAGGAGGACTCATCTCCATGATTCAACCTTTAGATGTATCAATAAACAAACCATTTAGAAGATTTATGAGGGAAAAATCGGTTAATTGGATGCAATCTCCAAATTTTGAGGAAACATTACAGGTAGAAGAAAGCCTCTTTACCCATTTCACAATTTAGTAGGTGTGAAATGGGTAAAGAGTTCATGAAATGAAGTGAAACCTGAAATTATTATAACAACTTTTCAGAGGTGTGGCATTAGTAATTCTCTTGACAGTACAGAGGATAACTTATTATTTCAAGACAGTGATTACTCAGTTTCTGATGAAGAATCAAGTTCAGAAATTTTTGAGATTTAAGATGAATAAAGATTTGAAAAGAAGATTAATTTATTAAATTTATAAAAATTATTTTGTTTATATATATATATATATATATATATATATATTTATTATATTATATTATTATATGTTAGATTTTTTAATGATTTGATGAATATTAAGAATAATTGTTTTTATCTAGTAAACAGATAATACATGCATTAAAATAAAAAAAAATTAATATTTACATGAAAAATTTGACATAAAAATGTGATGCATCTAATACAATGGTGCATCTTATAAGGCAAAAAATATGGTAATTTTGAGAAATCAAAATCATTGTAAGTTCATATATGTTTTCAATAGAAACATCTTTAGTGCTCATTGTTATATTTCATCTAGAGAGCATTTCCATTACAATTATTTTTAAGGCATTCGATTACTTATTTACTATCATATCACTGCTATTGAACTCTTTGGTTTCACTTTTTTATTTTTTTCATTAAAAACAAAACAATAACTCATGCAATAATCATTAATTTTTCATGTGTTTTATTTATTTAGTGCATTATGGGATATAGAAACAGGACAACAGTGCACCTCCTTCACAGGCCACACTGGAGATGTAATGTCCCTTTCTCTTTCACCAGACATGAGAACATTTGTCTCTGGAGCTTGTGATGCTTCAGCAAAGGTATACATCAGTTGATTTTAGTTGAAAATAAGTAGAGAAGAGTGCATCTCCGTGTATTTGCTCTTTAATGTAAATTATAATAGACAAGAAACTATACTGTATTAAATCCTGTACCCAAGTATAAGCAAAGCAAGCACAATTGATGTGAAATGACTTCACATCAGTTGTCTCAGTATCTCATAATAGAAAGGGCCACTGTCCAGATGGGTTTCAGCCACCTTTATTGAGGTCTCCTCAGTGTGAACTAGAATGTATTTTAATACTAGAATGCTCTTTAATGGATTCTTTCTGTATGAAAAGCAGTAAAATTGCAACACTACCCAGCTATAATGGACTATAAGGCACATCCATTAACTATATTTGAACAGTCACAAGTGCAGTTGTCGTGTTGCTTTGCATATGTATTTCTTAGCTATTTTTATGAAATATAATTTTCAAAAGCAGCAGGAAGGACATTTCATGTGATGCAAGACAAAGAATAGAATTTTGTGTGTAGGTTCAGAAAGTAAAAGTAGTCAGTTAACACAGTCATGAAATAGCTATCAAAGCTGTATGAGAGGCAGTGAGCATAGCAGCAGTATTCTAGTAGAAGAAATGTTTTAATGATAACGAAAAATGAGCTCTGTCATTGTAGTTTTTGCTATTGAGACTGCATTATGATATAAATAAAGTGTTTAATAAAAAATAAGCAATTAAAACCTGACAAGTTTCGAAAGTCGTAAGACTTAAAGAGGGGTACTGGTACAGAAAAGTTTTACACAACAAAACCCTATTAACAATTAATTACACATGATGTTTTGATAACTTCACAACTGTTACATATAATTGATAAACTAGAATACAAACTACAAATTTGTTACAAATCTGTATGCATGTTGGAACATTGCTATTTGTTGCTATCACGTTCTGTGGTATCATGCGTGTTATAACCTAGGTCCACAGCAGTTAAATTTTTGATTAAAGTAGACCATAATTAATGTAAAATTAAGCCTTGATTTTTATTGCAATGTGTAGAGATCCTAATCATTTGTGAGGCTTCTTTAAATTTTGTAAAACAGTTAATCAATATATGACATTTTTGTTTGTTGCAAAAGTACTTGATGGCCTGTAGTAGTTGTGCGGAATGCTTACGAAACTTGTCGGGTTTTAATTACTTATTTTTATTAAACTCTTTATTTACATCATGGCTGTCCAAAATACGGCCCGCGGTGCAATTTTGTGCTGCCCGCCTGTGGGTTTTGATTTTCACGAGTGAAAAAATAAAATAACAATTAGAATCGAATGCATATTAGATATTTTAATTCTATCACTAATCGATAATCTCAACGTTGGTAATTTTATTTTGTGTTTTTACATCACTATATACCCACATGTTTTTCAAATATTAGATGTGTCAAAGAAGTGTTCTTACACTTTTTTTTTATACTAACAAATGAAAAAGGAGAAGATTTTTTTAAATTCTACCAATAGAGAGTACCCGAAATTGAGGAACTTTGGACTAAAGATGTGCTCAGTGCTCGGGAGCACATATCTTTTTGAAAGCATTTTATCAACTCTGAAATTCATTAAATCAAAGTACAGATGTTAGTTGACAGATAATTTTCTTGCAAATTTACTGCGATTGGTCATTACAAGCATTGAAATTGATATAGCTACTTCAGTAAAGGAAGCTGAACTACCACAGAGCTCTCGCTGAAACGAAATAAACAATTATTGTTTCTTGTCTACTGTTTCAATAAAAACTTTTATAAGCACCATGGCTTTTTCTTTCTTATGAAATTTTTGAAGTGCTTGCCAAACCTAACTAACGGTAGGACTCTCCAAGTAATTTAATATATGTACTGTATTTATTATTCTGGATGCAGCCCTCGGATAAATCTTTTTTTTAATGCGGCTCTCGGATTACCTAAGGTTGGACAGCTCTGATTTATATCATAACATGGTCTCAATATCGAAAACTATCCACAGAAACTTACATTTGCAAGCTCTGTCATTGTCAGTGTACGATTTCCCAACATTTCCTTTCTTTCGTTTCCTGCCATTTCCTTTGCTGACTGATCTTGATGACAGTGTTCTCCCCAGATATGTCACTCTTCAGTAGAAGATCATGTTTTTAGTTCATTTTGAAGATTTGAGATAAGTAACCTTTATTTTAGCTGTCATAACATTTCAAAATTTAAACATTGATATAAACATTTTTATAATTTCATACACTTTTAGCTCTTTCTTATGTCTTCCCTTATTGGTTGAATTTCTACTTTTTCATATAGTTATTTTGTATTCTTTTATGCATGGTTTTCTTCACAATTCTGTGAAGAAAACCATAGTACTATTATGTTATACTATTTCCTACCATTTCTCTCATATTCTGTTTTCTGTCATGTTTCAGCTACAGATGTCTCTCTAAATTTATCATTCTTCAGTAGGAATATTATCTTGGCTATAAAATATTGAATATTTATTAAGGCTTTTTTCCCCTCTCAAGTAGCCATGCAGATTGTGAAATTGGGGGAGTCAGAATTCCATGTGCAATACTAGTTGACCTTGATTAACCTTTTTCTACCTCTGTTTTTTACTCCTTTTCTGCTATAGCTAACAGAATTTGGATTTTCATCCATGTCAGTATTAATTTGGTGTAAACTCAGGTGTCAGTACAAATCTCTAAAAAGATTAATAAGGTTCCAGAGTTAAAATCTTAAAAAAAAAAAAAATGAAATTATACAGTGATTAAAAATATCTAGTTTAGTACTTCTAAATATATTTCATATTTGCCAATTACTTGAAATTCTGCATTGGGCTGGGTGAATGATATGAACAGATTTACTGAAGCTGGTGAGAATTTTAAAAAGCCATTATCCAGCTGAATGCCCATATCTTCTCAAGTGTTTATTTACTAGGAATGAAGAGGATAGTTTTTTTTCCCCTTTTACTGTATTTTGTTCCATAAGTATTATGATGTCATCATCGCATTAGCAATGATGACATCATCAAATTCCTGATATGTCCCTGCAATTAATGTACAGGATATGATAGTACTAATTGAAAAACTTACATCATTACTAACTTCCTATCTACAATTTTCCTCCAAATCAATCTGTTACCTGTCAAAACTACAACATTACCAGATCTTATATTTCTGTCTTCTAAGTCACTTTTTACTGTGTCAATTCACCTACATCTTGGTCTTCCTCTGGGTTTTTTTCCTGCCAGTCTGGCAGAGAACACAAGTTTTGCTAATCTCTCCTCTCCCATTCTGTTTAAGTGACTATGCCACCTGAGATTAGCTCTGCGAATGCATTCCTGGATGCTAACAATGCCAAGTTCTTTCCTAATATACTCATTTTTAATGTGATAATGACTCATCTATTCACTCCACTAATCTTTCTCAGAACTCTCATATCAAAGATTTCCAGTCTTTAAGTTTTTTATTTCTAATTCAGCTCTCAGATTCGTATGTTAAAATTGGTTTGAACACTGTCTTGTATACAGCTAATTTAGTGTTTTGACTAATTTCTTTCTTATTCCATATAAATTTATTCAGTTGACTTCCTACCATACCGGCTTTGTTATTCTGTTGTCTGTTTCCATATTTAATTTACCATCTTCACTAAAAATTGTGATTAAGTAGCTGAAATGTTTTACTTGTTCTATAGGTTCTCCATTAATGATGATGGTTGGTATTTTTAATGTTTCTGCCGATTTTTAATTCTCTCTCTCTCTTGTTATTGCTGATTTTCATATCAAATTTATTACAAGTCATTCAACTTAGTCAGGGAATCTTGCAATCTTGTACTGGATTTATTTAAAAAAGTCTTAACATTATCTGCATAAACTAAAGAGCTGAGGTTACTGCTTTCCTTCATATAGATAATGAATAACAGAGGGGATAATGTGCATCCTTGTCTGAAACCAGATTTAACATCAAACCATCTTCCCATTTTAACTGCTGACTTTCAACTCAGATAAAGACTAAGTATATTGCTTGATATAATACCTCATTGAAACCATATAACTGTATTGTTTTGAATAGCTTTTCTCTGGGCACCTTGTCGTAATCCTTTTCCAGATCTATAAAACTTACTTACAGATCTGTGTTATATTCCCATGATTTCCTCAACTATTTGTCGTAAAGTGAAAATCTGATCCTGACAGCCTCTATTTGGCCTAAATTCAGGTTGTTCTTCACCAAGCTTCCCTTCCACAATTCTTCTCAACTATTTATCAAGTATACTTGCATAAATCTTACCACTCAGTAGGGAAATACCTCTGTAATTCTCAGATTCTCTTTTATTTCCCTTTTATATATGGGTACTATGAGAGCTTTACTCCAATCATCTGGAATTCATCTCTCTGTCTATGCCTTTTGAACTATGCAGTGCAGCCACTGCAAGACTTTTATAACTCCATATTTGAGCATTTCTGGTCGAATATCATCTACTCCAGCTGCCTTTCTACATTTCAGACTTTTGATGACTTTTTCTGTTTCAAGTATGGATATGTATACTTGGATATGTATTCAAGTATGGATATGATTGCATGCCTGCTGAGTGTTTTTTTACCACTATGCTGTCAACGATTATTTTATTTAGCAATTTTTTGAAGTAATTGCTCCATACATTAAGGATATCTTTTTCTCCAGTTTTCATGTCACCTTTATCATCTCTATAGTTCGCCCACTATTTGTAGATCTCTCCTTGGCATTTTGCCAAGAATAGTCGATTCATGCTGAAGGGGAGAAAGAAATGAAGAATGTACAAATTGGTCGCCAACATGCGAAATCACTTTCTTTCTTGTCTGTCGCTGTACTAGTACTAGATTGATTTTTGTTGTCGCTTTTTTGCATTATTTTTTATTATTAATTTATATGATGGATCCAGTACAGTCAACAAGTTCTGTTGTTGTTTAACAACAAAACTTGTTGACTGTAGTTTCAGTAGCTCTTGCAAAAGAATATTGAATAATGTGCTGACATTCTGCAAAAAAGAATTGTCTCCTTGTTCCCCTTTCTCAAGTCATAAAACGTGCAAGTGCAATTGCGGGCATATCGGGATCGACTGTTAAAAGAATTCATAGAGAATCAAAAGGTAAACCAAAATTTAAATCTCCTAAAAAAAAAGCGGTAGAGTAAAGAAAACCATCGAAACCATAGCTTTGAATGATTTTGATGTAGACGTTATAAGAAGAACTATTCACGAATTTTACGTGGTCGAGAAAAGAATGCCAACTGTTCTGAAATTGATTCCTGTGCTTAATGAAAAAATTAATTTTCCTTGGAAAAGAGAAACTTTAAGGAAAATACTTCATGAAATCGGATTTTGTTTTAAAAAGTCCCAGAATAAAAATAAACTTATCATGGAGCGAAGTGAGATTGTTTTATCTAGAACGCAGTGTTTGAGAGCAATAAGACGTTTCAGGGAGGAGAAAAGACCGATTGTGTATCTAGATGAAACTTGGATTGATAGTAATTTATGTTCTGAAGACTGCCAACATTTTGGCAGTCTTCAGAACAGGCGACTGAAAGTATTACAGTTCAAAACTGGGGAAAATATCTTTCATGTCACCTCATTGGAAAATATGTATTGGGACAGAGATGGAATTATCAAAAAATTATGCGAACCTTTGGTGATATCAGTTTAAGTGAAAGTGATGGCGATTCGGACACTGATTCAGATGACTATGAAGATTAAAAGGATTTGATAATGGTATTTTTTTCCAACCTTTTTTTGCATGGGTTTGTTAAAAGAGTCACAACAAGTCATAAATAATTGATCAGTTTAGGACATTAAAGTGTCTCAGTTCTCTCATCTGTAAGTTTTGAATATCTAAGTTCATTTTGAAAAATTTCTGGTTTTCTGTATAATTATTTTTATTTTATAAAAAACTTTCTTAAAAATAAACTTAGTTAAATTTTTGTTTTATGCTATACCTTTTTTAATTTTATTAATACTCTACGTACATTTTTCCAACTGTTATACAAGCAAAATAGTTGCACCTTTAAAAACTACAATGTTCGTAAAAGAAAAGCTCAATTTTCCGACCTGTAATAATAAACAAACACATCCCAGAAGACAGATTGATTACCCTATTATCAGAATGGATTCTCCTTTTTCTGACATGCGCAGAATTGTCGAGGGACCTCTAATCGGTGGGCGAACTATAATTCCTTTTACAGCACTCTTTCCTCCATTTCTGAGTTTTTTTTTTAACAGCCTCTAGATGATTTTGCCATCTTCCTGATATTTGTTTTCTAAGTTATTTTCAAAGTCTTTCCATGACTTTTGTTTAACTAGTTTTACACATTGTTTTGCCTTCTTACATTTCTCTCTGTATTCTCCAAGAGCACAAGCTGACTTATTTGCCAGGAACTTTTGATATGCTTTCTTCTTTTCTTTCACTGCCTCTTTAACTTCCTGTGTCCACCAGGGAGTTTAGATTTTTTTATCCTTGCACACAACCTCACCACATGCCTCTCTGGCAGAATTAATCAATGTTTTCTTCAGAGTTTGCCACTGAATCTCCAAGGTTTGATTCCTGTTCTCAAACTCTTTCATTTTCTTTTCAATAATTTTTCTGTATTTTAGTCTACAGTTCACATCTTAGAGCTGCTCAACTTTTATTCGCTTTAAAACTTTCTTGTATGTTCTTCTTTTCAATATGAAATGCAATTTTATTCTGCTCAAGACTAAATGGTGATCACTTCCAATTTTAAATCCGCTGTGCAATCTGGTGTCCTGCACCAGAGAAAAAACATGAGTATTGACAACAACATAGGTCAGTGAGACTTTTTCTATTCTTTGCCTCTTCTCTCCATGTGAATTTGTGCTTATTTTTATGTTGGAACATGGTATTAGTAATAACCAATCCATGTCCTTAGCAGAAATTCAATAGGTATTTGCCATTATTATTAGCTTTGCTCTTTTCTCCAAATTTTCCCAAAATATTTTTATATATCTGACAATCATTTCCTAATCTACTATTTAGATCCCCAACAAGGACCAACTTTTCCTTTTTCATTGTGTTAGTTGATTTCTCTAAAGCCTGAAAAAAATTCCTTATGTTGATAGTACTGATCTTGAACTCTGGTGATGTTGCGTTGGGATGTGTTTCAGGATTTGTTCCAGCAGTGACTTTTTGCTGTTCGCCCTGATTCCCTGGAAAAAACAACAAGGACCTTGTTAATCAGGCAATGCCCCAGCCGGCATGAAATTCTGTCACGTTGTACCATCATGAAATTATGCTACAACGTGACAGAATTGGCAGAGAAGATGAGGACTGGACATTAAGCATTGATGACATTTCTTTTTATAATAAGACCACCATTCATTTGTATAAATGAATTGACCTTATATGCAATGGTGTGTAGTAATAACTGGCTTGCTTAAAAACACTCACAAAAGTATGGGTGTATTGTAAGTTTTACTGATTTACAATTCAGAATACAAAAATTTCAAACAATATTTCTTTGTTGTAATTTCTATATAGCCAATTGAGCTCTTGTGTCCATAGCAATTCTCTGGTAGCAGTTCAACCACAATTTGACAAATGGATTTGCATCCTGATATGCTAACTTTTTTCCTAATAAATTTATTGTCATTGAATCTGGTATGTGATCTATTGTTAAACTAGGCCTCTCCCTTGAGCAAATTACATTCATTAAACTGAAACCTCTTTCAGCTTCACATTAGTGATTGAAATAGTGCTGTCTTTTTAGCTTTTTGAATGCATGTAGGGACATTATTATCTATATAATCTTGAGTCATTCAAATGAATTTCATATTTTAAAATTTCACTTAAATGGTATAAATTTTACTTTTTTTTCACGATTCATTGTGAAGTTGGCTCCTTGTAAGCCAAGTAGATGGTTCTAATAAATTGAAATAATTTTAAATTTTCATCTTATAAAAGATGTAAATTCATGCGTTAAATTATATTTTCTTGGAACATATTCCTAGGAAGGGCATCAAATTTATTGTTATTAAGAGAGACCTACAAGAAGTCAGAGATTCGAGGGAGGCCACATACTACGTTCACCAGTTGTCATACTTGTTCTTGAATCCATTTACACTGCTTGCACACATACACAGCATCCAATGGCAATTGATTCCAATCATGCACCAATCTGTGAGAGAAAAATCTAGATCTTTCCCCCTTCTTGGTTGCAGTCATTCTCAACTTCCAAGGATGCCCTCTCATCCTTTCTCCACCCTCCTTAAAATGAAATATTTCTTCAACTGAAATCCTCTATAATCCTTTCAGAAGTTTGTTAGTGTCTGCAGTCTAAAAATTCTCAATCTGTCTTCATAATCAGTACTCCACAATCCTGATATCATTTTTAACACACTCCTTTGCATTCTCTCCACTGTATCAGAATCACAATGGAAACCAGGAGACCAGATCTGCGCACAGTAGTCTAGGTGAGGTCTTATCAAGGCCTTGTAAAGAAGCAAAATAACATCTTTACATATCAAACAAGGTTCATTTCAGCATTGCAATTATCTTTTGAGTTGTATTTGCAATCTTTGGTACATGGCCCCTGAATTTTAACTTCTTATCTACTAACACTCCAAGATCCCTTGCCTGATCAGTTCCTTCTAGCATAATCCAAATATAATACACATTGGATATCTAATCACACCAAAGTACGTGACTTTACATTTACTAACAAACATTTTCTCATGCCCACAATTACAGCCTATTTAAGTCTTGCATACTGCATATCAGCAGCATTCCTGATTATCCTACTTATCTTTGCATCATCAGCAAATAGCTGTATGTCGCTTGTCAAATCCTTCCCAATATCATTAATGTACAGATTGAATAACAGTGGACCAAGCACTGATTCTTGTGGTAACCACTGGTTACCTTAATCTTGCATACTCACATTCTCCATTACCACTTTTTTGATATGTCAGCAATCCTCTTATCCATGCTAATATTTGATGATCCAATCCCATAATCTTTAATTTATGCAACAGTCTTCCATGTTGTATTCTGTCAAAAACCTTAGCAAAATTAAAAAGTATCATGGTGTATCCATTTCCCTTGTCTAGCTCAGTGGTAACATTATTATAGAATGTGAGCAAATTGATAAAACAAGACCTTTGGAAACCCATGCTGTTCATTGCAAAGTAAAGATTCACTGTCAACCCATTTCTGAAAGCAAGCCCTAACCCACTTTTCCAAAATCTTCACCACCACCACTCCTGAGATTGGTCAGTAGTTGGATATGTTGGTCTTTGCACCACCCTTGTGCAATGGGATTACCATGCATTCTTTCCACTCCTGTGGAATCTTCCCTCTTCTGAGGCTCAAATTATATAGCCTGGTCAAAGGAACAGCCAGTTCAACTGGACACTCTTTTAGCATCGATGCCAATATCCATCAGTCCCTATTGCTGAATTCTTATTTGGTTTGTGCATCAGCTCTAATACCTCCTCCTTATACACCTTAGTTTCTGCATCCAGTGAAGAAGCAGCAGTGAGCTTAATGTTGCTTACACCAGGTTGATAGCTTTAGTAAAATAGGCATTCATTAGTTGAATAACCTCTTCTGCATTTGTTATTCTCACACCATCTGCATTCAGCAGAGTTATTTTTTTGTCTTCCATCTGTCCCTGTGTGATCTGTCAGTCCTGATTTTCCATAATGACAGTTGTGAATGTGTTTCTTGTGTTCTCCTGATTGTCCTTAACTTCCATAATTACAGTCACAAGGCACCTTATATTTTCCAGGGTGTGATAGCAAATGGGTTTTATCCTTCAGGAAGTGAATCAATTCTAGTTTAAAATGTGGTTTTAATGTGGTGTGTGAAGGCCATATTTCTGTAGTACTTCAACTCTCTTCAGATATTCCCCTTATGTATATGAGAGAAATAATGTGCTTGTGTATTGGGAGGGGGCACAGCTCCTACAAGGAGCTGTAGCTATTAGCAAAAAGAAAAAACTTTTTTTTGATTAGCAGCCAACTGAAGATAGTTTTAACTATCTTCAATTGGCTGTAAGAGATGCATCATTGTAAAAATACATCACTGTATTTAGTATTTTTAGGATTCCATACTGTTAGGCTGATTGTATCATTGTTTATGCAGATACTTTATAGTGGGTTTTGGCTTTCTCATCATCATCATCATCATCATCAGATTCCTGCCATGTACCCTCAAGGGGTGTACAGGATATGACAGTACTACATGAAAAAATTACATCATTACTAACTTCCTATCTACAATTTTCCTCCAAATCAGTCTGTTACTTGTCAAGATTCCAACATTATCAGATCTTATATTTCTATCGTCTAAGGCACTTTGTACCGTATCAATCCCCCTATATCTTGGTCTTCCTCTGGGTCGTTTTCCTGCCAACCTGGCAGAGAACACTTGTTTTGCTAATCTTTCCTCTCCCATTCTATTTAAGTGACCATACCATCTGAGATTAGCTCTGCTAACGCATTCCTGGATGCTGACAATGTCAAGTTCTTTCCTAATATCCTCATTTTTAATATGATATTGCCATTGATGCCATCTGTTCACGCCTCTAATCTTTCTTAGGACTCTCATATCTGCGGTCTCTAGTCTTTGGTCAAGTGTTTTACTTCTGACCCAGCTCTCAGATCCATAAGTTAAAATTGGTTTGAACACAGTCTTGTATACAGCTAATTTAGTGTTCCGACTAATTTCTTTCTTATTCCATATGAATTTATTCAATTGACTTCCCACGATACCAGCTTTGCTGATTCTGTTGTCTATTTCTATATTTAGTTTACCATCTTCAGTAAAAATTGTGCCTAAGTAGCTGAAATGTTTTACTTGTTCCACAGGTTCTCCATTCACAACACAGTTGACATTTTCAATGATTCTGCCTATTTTCATTGTCTTTGTCTTTTTATTGCTGACCTTCATACCATATCTATTACAACAGCTATTCAATTTAGTCAGAGAATCTTGCAGACTTGTAGCGGATTTATTTAGAAGTATAACATCATCCGCATAAAGCAAAGAGCTGACATTAACATCTCCAATTTTGATATCAGGTTTAATACCACATTCCTTCATAATGTGATCCATATAGATAATGAATAACAGAGGGGATAATGTACATCCTTGTCTCACACCAGATTTAACATTAAACCATCTTCCTGTACTTCCTTCAATTCTAACTGCTGACTCACAACTCAAATAAAGACTAAGTATTGCTTGATATAATGCCCCATTGACACCATATAACTGCAGCGTATTGAATAGCTTCTCTCTTGGCACCTTGTCATATGCCTTTTCCAAATCGACAAAACTTAAATACAGATCTTTGTTATATTCCCATGCTTTCTCGACTATTTGTCGTAAAGTGAAGATCTGATCCTGACAGCCTCTATTTGGCCTGAATCCAGCTTGTTCTTCACCAAGCTTTTCTTCCACAATTCTTCTCAACCGTTTCTCAAGTATACTTGCATAGATCTTGCCAGGAACACTCAGTAGGGAAATACCTCTGTAATTCTCACATTCAGTTTTATTTCCCTTTTTATATATGGGTACTATGAGAGCTCTACTCCAATCATCGGGAATTCGTCCCTCTGTCCAGGCTTTCTGAACTATGCAGTGCAGCCACTGTAAGACTCTTATACCACCATACTTCAGCATTTCTGGTCGAATATCATCTACTCCTGCTGCCTTTCCACATTTCAAGCCTTTGATGGCTTTTTCTACTTCAAGTATGGATATGTATTCCTGACTGCATGCCTGCTCAGTGTTTTTTATCACTGTGCTGTCATCACCGCTTGTTTCATTTAGCAGTATTTCAAAGTAATTACTCCATACTTCAAGGATATCTTTTTCTCCTGTTTTCATTTCACCTTTATCATCTCTAATTCCTTTTACAGCACTCTTTCCTCCATTCCTAAGCTTCTTCAACAACCTCCAGAATATTTTGCCACCTTCTTGATATTTATTTTCTATATTCTTGCCAAAGTCCTCCCATGACTTTTGTTTAGCTAGATTTACACACTGTTTAGCTTTCTTACATTTGTCTCTGTATTCTGTAAGAGTAAAAGCTGACTTATTTGCCAGGAACTTTTGATATGCTTTCTTCTTTTCCTTTACTGCCTCTTTAACTTCCTGTGTCCACCAGGGAGTTCTGATTTTTTTATCTTTGCACACAACCTCACCACATGCCTCTCTGGCAGAATCAATCAATGTTTCCTTCAGAGTTTGCCACTGAATCTCCAAGGTTTGATTCCTGTTCTCAAACTCCTTCATTTTCTTTTCAATAATATTTCTGTATTTTAGTCTACAGTTTACATCTGAGAGCTGCTCAACTTTTATTCGCTTTAAAACTTTCTTACATGTTATTCTTTTCAATATGAAATTCAATTTTATCCTGCTCAAGACTAAATAGTGATCACTTCCAATTTCAAATCCTCTGTACACTCTGGTGTCCTGCACCAGGGAGAAAACATCACTATCAACAATAACATAGTCAATGAGACTTTTCTTATTCCTAGCCTCTTCTATCCATGTGAATTTGTGCACATTTTTATGTTGGAACATGGTGTTAGTAATAACCAGTCCATGTCCTGAGCAGAAATCCAACAGATATTTGCCATTATTATTAGCTTTGCTCTTTTCTCCAAATTTTCCCAAAATATTTTTGTATGTCTGACAATCATTTCCTACTCTACTATTTAGATCCCCAACAAGGACCAACTTTTCCTTTTTCATTGTGTCAGTTGCTTTTTCTAAAGCCTCAAAAAATTCCTCCACTTCTACCTTAGTAGAACCTTCTGTGGGACCATAGGCACAAATAAGTCTCATTGTCCAGTTCCCCATTCTCATATTTGCCCACATTACTCTACTTGAGACTGACTGCCATTCAAGAAGATTAGCCTCGTATTTTGTGTTGAATACTATGGCTACTCCTTCTTTTCCTTGATTGTTATTGCCTGAATATAACATTTTGTATTTATTGCTCAAAAAGATCTCACCAGTTTTGGTCTTTTTTGTTTCAGTCACCCCTATTATGTCGATCTGGTACTTATCTAATTCCTCAGCTAGCTCCATTTCTTCGCCATTCAGGCTTCTTACGTTGATAGTACCGATCTTTAACTCTGGTGATGTTGAGTTGGGGTTTGTTTTCAGATTTGTTCCAGTAGCTGACTTTTCGCTGTTCGCCCTGGTTCCCTGGCGAAAA
This sequence comes from Typopeltis vanoorti, assembly GCF_054136105.1. Lineage (NCBI taxonomy): Eukaryota > Metazoa > Arthropoda > Arachnida > Uropygi > Thelyphonidae > Typopeltis > Typopeltis vanoorti. The sequence goes on along the minus strand of NC_143552.1, from coordinate 155,594,811 downwards.
CAACGGGGGCCTTGTTTAACCGGGCGACGCCCCAGCCGGCATGAAATTTTGTCATGTTGTACCATCATTTTTTATTTTGGTTTAACCAATAAGAATACAATTTGGTCGGCTAAATCCCAAATTGCCAGCCCATCCTCGTTCGTTCAGTATCAAAGTAGATACCCAACAGGGTGCACCACGAGAAGGTGAGGATTGGACATTAGGTCAGAAGCCCTGGTCGGTTCTCCGCATTCCTTTAAAGGCTATGTGGAGGTCTCCTCTCAGTTATACAGCTTTGACCCTTAAGCACCCCTGTGGTAAACTCTAAAAAGTGAGAGATCAGTAAACTTTTCATTTACTGGTTCATTTTTAAAGTTTCGCGATGTGTCAACTTTACTATTTTGTTAAAATAATGTGGGATGTGTTAAATTGTCTGTACCTATAAAACCACATAAATTGGCAGATCAGATTCATACCACAAGTATCACATAAGTATTTCTTATTTCTTTCCAATATATTCATATACCTTGAAAACAATTACTAATTTCCCCCCAAAACTATTAAACTATTATATTATGTTTATTTAATCTTTATCTGTAAAATAAGACAGATTGTAATAAAAAAAAAGTTTAATTAAATGACTATACAGACATAATTATTTACATAAAGAAAAGTGTAAAAGGTACACTTTTTCTCTCACCCACCCACCCACTCACTTGAAATTTAAATTCAGGAATTAAAAAAATCCAACAATAAATAAAACAAAGGATGCAAATTGCTTTACCAGTCCTCTCTAAGATTAAACAAACTATAGGTTTTTACTACAGTTAGTAAACAACAAACAAAGAACACAAATTCCATTAGTAATTCTCTTTAGGATCGAACAACCATAACATTATTATACAATCAGTTCCGATAAAGAATCTTCTCAATCTAGCACAAAGTTAACACTGTAAATAAAGAAATTCATCCTACCTCTATATCCTCAATACAAGTAACTCTCAAGAAAATTACCTTACTCTAGAAAGTTAAGCATGGAGATTAAATACATAGAAGAAACTGTTGCTTTACAGTTCTCTAAACAAATTTTCATTACATGAGTTCAGATCTTTTTTTTTTTAATCTGAATCAAAGACTTCTTTACATCTTCAATGTCATGTATGATACACACTATTTAGAAGAACACATATACTTTCTGCTTGAGACAATGTTGTTCTGTCTTCATTTCATTTGTTGACAGAAAACAAAAACAGGATTAAGTAAAAAAAAATGCATGAATTTTCTCTTTCCAAATTGATTCACTGTATGTTCCTTTACAACAAGATCCATATTCAAGACATTCTTCGAGATTATCTTCTGGTGGTTGTACACCATTTGAAAGAAATAAATATTTTCAGATAAATCCGCACGTCTTTTAATATGTTCCTATTCTTCTATCAAAAATGTCTATCTATAACCCAGCCATGTTTTTCTTCATGTCCACACTGCTTTTCTCATCTGCACATACATGCATGAGCTTCAAACTACTGGTATTGATTGAAATGCATTAACTTAAACTATGTATATTTTCAAGTCGATGTGTTTGTTTCCCATTGCCATTATAAAATATTGCCAAAGTTAGCAATATTTTATGAGGTAGTTTGAAAAGTTTGGTAAAAAAAATAAGTTAAACACATTTTTTTTGAAAAAAATCACCTTTATTTCTCAACATAGTCTCCATTGAAGTCTATACATTTGGTCCAGCAAGTTTCCAGTTTTTTCTTTTTTTGCTTCAGTGATGTTTGTGTATTTCAGTCTACACTTACCTCCAAAAACTGCTCAACCTTGATTCATTTTAAAACTTTCTGTCACACTCTTCTTTTCAATATGAAATTCAATTTTGTCCTGCACAAAACTAAATAGTGATCGCTTCCTATTTCAAATTCTCTGTATAACTCCTGTGTCCTGAACCAGTGGGAAAACATTCTATAAATTATAACATAGTTAATGAGACTTTTCTTATTTCTTGCAGCTTCTCTCCAATGGAATTTGTGCACATTTTTATGTTGCAACATGGTGTTTGTAATAAATCTTAAAACTAATTCATGTTCTGAACAGAAATCCAGCAGGCATTTAGCATTATTATTAGCTTTGCACTTTTCTCCAAATTTTTCCAAAACATTTCTATATGTCTGGTAATCATTTCCAACGCTGCTATTTAGATCTCCAACAAGGACCAACTTTTCCTTTTTTATTGAGTCCGCTGCCTTCTCTAATGCATCAAAAAAATTCCTCCATTTCTTCCTTGGTAGAATCTTCTGTAGGACCATAAGCACAAATATGCTTACCTGGTTGGCTGAGTGGTTAGCGTATCTGAATCAAAGACTTCTTTACATCTTCAATGTCATGTATGATACACACTATTTAGAATGCAGACCTGTTTCTGAATTCACAGAAGAATTTTCTTTGGCTATTTAACATAAATTGTTTCTGTATTTCTTCAGTTCATGTGAAATGTGTTGTTGTCTGATTATTTTATTGGCTTCCTTGCTGCTCTGCATCTTTGAGTAGCATGAATATCAAGACAATCAGATAAAATGGGGGAAAATGTTTGTTATAAAGTGCATGTATAAATCTGCAAGACACTTTTTGAAATCTGCCACTGCTTTATAACATTTTCCTAACCTGATTAAATACAGCCATCTCATTCTACCAAAAATCTGTGAGACTCATCGTGACATCAACAGCAAAACAATCAAGATCTTCCTCACCACACTCACCATGTCCATAGATCAATTGGGGGCTATAAAGTCATACTATTATGAGCTCAATCTATTTTGTCTTCCCATTGTGCCTTGGTGACCAAGGCAAAATATTGGCTAATGATAACTGCACAAAAAAAAGTATTAACTTTTTGTATCCCCAAACATTTGTTTCTTCATTCAGAAGTTCTCTTTAAATAATAAAAATGTATGATTGGGGGGGGGGGGGGGTTAAATCATCGTGTCATATCTACATCAAATTTCATGCTTAATCTTGTATGATATAAATGTGTTGTTTATGCCATGTGCTTTTGTCTGCAACATATGGAATGTGCCTGTTAAAGTTGATAATTACTCACAGGTATTTAATTTCACAGACCACATGAAATTAAAAATTTTTCACGTGGTCTGTGAAAAAAAATTTGTAATCTGTGAAAGTTTTTTCACAGATTAGGAAATGTCAGGCAAAGTTGTTTGCCTGACATTTCCTAATGCATCTGATATATCTCATATGAGATATTAGATATTTGATAAGGATATATTAGAATTGAAATGTTAATACTTGATATTAAGTCTGTCATTAAACATGCATATGCTCAATGATAGTGAGTCAGCTGGTTTTGTATGGAAGTGGCAATGTTTTTTTGTCTTGGAAACTTTTGACTTTTACAAAAGACATAAACATGATATACTTATCCTTGAGGCTTTGGTCATAATCCCAAACTAATTCCAACAAATACATATCTGCCAAACTCTTCTGATAGTTTGACTCATTACTCTTCTCTTTTGTATTTTCCCAGTGTTCAAAATGACACTGAATTCTATACAACCAGTGTTTCTTATGTTATACATAAGAAACACTGGTTTCTTATGTATAACAAAAAAAGAAAACTGATTTTTTGCAGAATTAAAAATCTGAGCAATGGGTGCTGAAATATTTTGAGTTATTCATGTGCAACATGCCTGTCATTTTCAGGTTTATGTCGCACATCATCCCACATTTGAGAAGTTCTTAACTCTAAAGCAGCAAACTAAATTATATAGAAGTCAGATAACTTACTTTCATTTTACCCTTTAAATTAAGTGCTAGATTTGTTTGTCTTATATTTAAATATCTACAAAGACATATTGTATTTTTATAGTTATGGGATATCAGAGATGGTGTATGCAAACAGACATTTCCTGGTCATGAATCTGACATCAATGCAGTTACAGTAAGTTTTTGTTCTTGTTTTATAAATTAATGTTTACACAATATATATATATATATATATATATATATAAATAAAAAAAATGAATTGCATATTGCACTTCAATTTCATTATCAAGTTCTTTTGGAGCACTTCATAGACATTTGTTACAGAGCAGCTGATAGGGAAAGAACAAGAGTTCATTCTTTGAAGTTGCATGTTGGAAATTTGAGCATAGAATTAAAAAAGGATTGTGTGTGTGTGTGTGTGTGTGTGTGTGTGTGTGTGTGTGTGTGTGTGTGTGTGTGTGTGTGTGTGTGTGTGTGTTTTCATAGAGTGGAACTGAAAGTTAGGTATGGCCAGGACTTAAATTTTGTGCTGACTCACCAATCAAGCAAATATTTCACTAATCAGATGTCCCATTCGGTGGAGTACTTTGGTACTTATATCATAGTCACATGTTGAATCCCAGATATAGCCAGTTTATAAGCTGTTGTTAATGCCATTTTTACCTTGTGCAACTACTAATGTTGAAGTAAATATGTTTTGATTTTTAGAAATACTTGTGCCATAAATGTATGACAAAATAACACAGAGCACAACATGGATGAATAAAATATTGAACTTTAATAGCCAGATACTTCAACCTGAAAATTAAAGGTCATTATCAAAGAAAGAGGAGATGGGAATTCAGAGGAGAGTTTGTTGGGAACAGAATGAATGAAACGCAACCATTAGACAATATGGTGGATTCTGATCCCATACAATTCTCCCATCTCTGAACCATTCTCAACAATCCTTAAAAAATACAATCTACTGGCTATATGCATTCCTTTCCACAAACTCTCCTCTTGGTTCCTATCTTCTAAAGATAAATGATCACCTCCCTTTATTCCCGCTGTGTACCAAGTTCCTTGTGACTGTCACCTTTCTTACTTCAAAGAAACTGGGCATTCTTGGAGAATTTATTACAAGAACATCAATTTTACATTGTTAATGAGAAATCTGGCCTAGCACAACATGGGATTGATACAAACCACAATATCCTCTAGTCTGAAACACGCATGATCCATCAGTGCTAAGACAAGTTTGAATGTTTGTTTAAAGCAAGCACCAAAGCCTTGCTATATTGCCTAATATATATATATGTATATATATATTAATATTAATGAAATCTGATTTGAATGAGACGTTCCCATATTTTTTAAGAAAAGTCAGTCATTTTAATTCAAGTTCAGGCAATATTGCAAAGTTTTGATGCTCTCTTTAAATATTCAAACTTGTTGCAGCAGTGTCTAGCCATAAATACTGTTACAACTTGAGCAGCAGTAAACCTTCAATCTATCAGAAAATCATTTAAAGCTCATGCAAACAACATGTATAACATGCATATATCATCACGCAGTGTTTAAAATGTCTCCCTTCTGCCTTCACACATGCCTGAAGTCTGTGCCGCCATCAATGGCGGCACACACACAACATCCAATGGAAACACTGCCACTGCTTGCTCCAAATTCACCTTCAGGCTAGCAATGCTGGGGGTGGGGGATCATTTCCTGCAGGCTACTCTTTCAATTTCCGATGACAATTCGAAATCCAACCGATTCAGATTGGGACTTCCAGATGACCAATCAGATGGTGATATGTGGTTGGGCACATTCATCTCCAATCACTGTTGTATGGTCCTTGCCTTATTTGCAGGGGCTGAGTCTTGTTGGAAGGTCCACTGTCTACCATAAAAAAGTATTGTTCAGGAGCCATACTACATGTTCCAGTACGGTGTCTTGATCCACTTTGACAGAGGTTTTGACCCCTTTCTTGCAGGCATGCAACTTGGATATCCCCTGATACGTTACCCTCCCCCATCCACCCACACACGCACCAAACCATCAGAGAGGTCATCATCCCACATCAGTGATGGTTTGGTGTGTGGGTGTACTGTGCAACCATCCATGGCATAAACCCGATCATTTTGGCAATTAAACAATTCTCAATGATGAAAATCTTCTCATCTGTATCTGTTGTTCAAATACTGCCCAGGGAAGTGCATTTAATTTTATCACTCTCTGCTGCATAAGTTTTGGTGTTAGGAAGTGTCCAGTAGAACAACAATATGCTATCACTCCCAGGTCATCATTTAGTACATGTGACATCATTCTGTGAGAAATGTTCATATCTTGCCGCATCACTATCTGTGTTCTCACAGGATTGTGGCAGAGGCGTACTTTCACAGTCCTCACGTGCTGTTGTGTCCTAATGCAGCATAGTCGATCTGTTCTTTGGTGGTCAGATACGTCTTCTGTATCATTATAACAGTTAATAGTGTTATAAATAAACATCCTACTGATCCTGAGTGTTTTTAGCATGTTGAAAATAATAGGTGGCTGCATTCCAGCCTTGTTTCTCATAATTTCCCCACTGCATGTTAACTCTTACAGCTAGACAACTCTCTCTTTTCTGATAAACATTGAATGTTGGCCACATGCACTGCCACTAACGGAACCACGCTTGCTTAATTCTTTGGGTAGCACTCGGATATGTGGAAGTTGTAGCAGTATTTATGGCAAGTCTATGTGTATAATTTTTTCTTTAATAATCTAATGAATCTTAATTAACATAAGAAACATAATGTTTCTTATGTTAATCACTTGAATTGTTCCATGTATTACCACCATGGAGCAGCACTTAATATTTTAAGTAATCCATTGTTCACATTCTACTTTCTGCTCAACTAGCTTTATGCCACTGATGATGACCTGTAATTTTCAGGTTGAAATATTTGGTTATTAAAGTTTAATACTTTATTCATCCTTACTCTTGTGTTCACACTGTCTGCCTATAAGACACAAGAAAAACTCATACATTTTATGACTATTTAGTATTATTTATTTATTAATGATTTTTCACACATTTTCTATGCTACAGTTCTATTCTGCTCCTAATGCCTTGTTCCTTGAATTGCTTGTGAAATAATTATGCTGTTTCTTGTTGCCAGTATTAAGATGCTAAGGGTCTAAATTTAAAAGCATCAAATTCAGAATTCTCAAAAAAAGTAAAAACTCTTAAATCTTTACACTTATTATCTATTTTAGTTGGTTTTCCAAAATCTTTGACTCTAAAACATTTTCAGATGAACAGTGCCAGTGATGAAGTTATGCATGTGTATCCTGTCGTAAAGAAATAATGTGTATATCATATCCTATCCTCTTTGGTCATATTCCATTATAACAGAATTTGTGAAAGTTGACAAAACAAGCATTTGTAATAACCAGTGATGTCCAACTAGACAATGTAAAAATTACAAACAGGCTATTTACAACTTAAAGCATGCTACAGAATTAACATTATATAAATAAAACTTATAACTAAAGTTCCCCTTCTGATTTTTTTTATTTTATTTTATTTATTTTTTTACTCAAACAATGTTTAGTTGAGTAAAATTTACAGCTAGCTAACGTGTATTATACGATATAAATTTTAGTATTAGTGTTATTAGGATTATACAGAATTACAAGTCTTGTAAAAGAAAAGTCCACACCAACTATTGCTGCATCTGCCATACCTCATCATCAAATTCCTGTTATGTACCCTCAAGAAGTGTACAGGATATTTATGATAGTACTGCATGAAAAACTTATGTCATATGCCTTTTGCAGGTCTACAAAACTTAAATACAGATCTTTGTTATATTCCCACAATTTCTCAACTATATGTCGTAAAGTGAAAGTCTGATTCTAACAGCCTCTATTTGGTTCTGAATCTAGCTTGTTCTTCGCCATGCTTCCCTTCCACAATCCTTCTCAACTGTTTCTCAAGTATACTTGCATAAATCTTACCAGGAACACTCAGTAGGGAAATATCTTTGTAATTCTCACATTGTTTTATTTCTCATTTTATATATGGGTACTATGAGAGCTCTACTCCAATCATCTGGAATTCATCTCTCGCTCTCTCTCCAGGCCTTTTGAACTATGCAGTGCAGCCACTGCAAGACTTTTATACTGTCATACTTGAGCATTTGGTCGAATATCATCTACTCCAGCTGCCTTTCCACATTTCAAGATTTTGATGGCTTTCTCTACTTCAAGTATGGATGTGTATTCCTAATCAAGACAGGAAAAATGTAGTTATCAACTTTGAAATAGGGAAACATGAGAAAAAAAGCCTAGAAACTCTGAAATCTTGAGATCATTAGCTCTTTCAAAAATAAAGGAATATGGACCTGACTCAATAAAGATCTACACAGATGGCTACAAAAATCTAAATGGCAATTCTGGGAGTGGCATACTCATCTATGGCTCTCAAAATATAGAACTAAAAACAACTAACAGCATTGAATGCAACTCATACCATACAGAATTAATAGCCATTAACATAACACTGCAACATTTGTATAAACAAAACCCAAAGGAGTTTATATTTTTCACAGATTCCTTAGCAGCCCTTCAAGCTATTAAGAACTGCTATACTAGCTATCAAGAAATACTTAGAGACATAGCAAAAACATAAACTACATAAGGATTCCAAAATAATTTTCCAATGGATCCCATCCCATGTGGGATTAAAGGGAAATGAAACCGCAGATGAAGTAGCAAAAATGGCCATAACATCCAGTGATACCACAATCTTTTTAAAACCACTCAAAAAGAAAACTTAAAAAGAACGATTCTCCAGGACATGACTCACCACTGGTATTCAGCAGAAGAACCAGGAGCTAGCATCAACTCCAAGTTTAATCATTATGCCACTACCATGATATCTCACCTCAAGACTGACCACACAAGACCAATCAAGTTTAGCAATGGCATAAAAGTCTTCCCCATCTGCAAAATCTGTAACATCAAGGAAGCATCGGCAATGCATTTACTAAATTGTATCAATATTTCCAAATGTGAACTTTATAACAATCCAGAAAAGGTGCTGTATAAAATACATGAATTTGACCTCTATGATCTGGTGTAATAATACCATGGGATTAAAAAAAATAAAAAAATAAAAAATTCCTGATTGCATGCCTGTTGAGTGTTTTTTACCACTGTGCTGTCACTGCTTGTTTCATTTAGCAATTTTTCAAAGTAATTACTCCATACATCAAGGATATCTTTTTCTCTATTTCTGAGCTTTTTCAATAACCTCTAGAATATTTTGCCACCTTCCTGATATTTATTTTTTATATTCTTACCAAAATCTTCCCATGTCTTTTATTTAGTTAATTTTACACACTGTTTAGCTTTCTTACATTTGTCTCTGTAATCTCTAAGAGCACAAGCTGACTTATTCATTAGGAACGTCTTTTCCTTCACTGCCTCTTTAACTTTCTGTGTCCACCATGGAGTTCTGATTTTTCTATCCTTGCAGACAACCTCACTGCTTGCCTCTCTGCCATATCTTAAGATTGAAAAAAAAAAAAAAAAGCATCAGGTGCAGAGTTGTTTCCTCCATGACAAATTTTGGATTTTTCTCTTGCAAAAGATGCACTTACTCCAAAAATATGCTATATTTGCTGACATATTGCACCAAAGATACCTTTGAGAGCCATAACCAACAAGAAATTAAAATTACTGAATGTTGTCAGCTCACGAGCAAAATATAATCTAATCATTGATTGAAATGAGTAATAAAATTCCAGTATTGAGAAGGAGATGCGAGGTTATATAATATCTGTGACAGTGGGCAAAGCAAGTAAAACATGCAAACCATTATACATGGATATTAACAAGTTTGCATTGCAGAAATGTAGTCTTGTTATTACTATGATTTGGTTTTACAAGGTTGAAGATTAATAGCATCATACACACTTTGTGTTTAAAGAAAAAGTAGTTGCTTTTTTCACCTCATTAAATATAAACCTGTGTTTAATTGAGTTAAAGATATGTTTAAAGTAGCTTATAAAAAAAAAGTCATGGAAGTAAACTACAAGAATATCTGGGAAATAAGTCATGAGGGTGGCAGAATGTTCTGGGGATATAGAAAAGTATAATAATTTTGGAAATATGTTGGTGTGATTACATTATTAAAAAAAGAAAGGGAGGGAAGGTGTAAATTATGCCACTTGGAAGGTCAGAAGTGAGTTTTTATTGTTTGATCTGATATTATCCAAAACCATGCTTATTGGAGGCCTAATTTAGGGAAATTGAAACATTTGACATCCAGTGCAAGATTCCATAGCTTATTCATGGTACTGGTGTATTAAATGTGCAAAAAAAGTAATGAAAAAATGTATCACTCCAGGAAAATGGAGCTAAAGAACTATAGAAATGCGATCTTAGCAGCTCCAAGCCAAACCAGTTGGCTTTAAGAAGTTGCTTTTATTATACAGGTGTTCTTTGTGCATTGTGTCTGTCACCATTAGAAACCAAAGAATGAAGTAATAGATCATTATCAAGTTTTGTGCAAAGCTGGGAAAACGTCTTACTGAGATGTTACAACTTATAAAGATAATCCACTGTCCTTAGTCCTTAGCAAAAAAAAAAAAACTAATTGGCCACATGGCCCTGAGACATTGAAAACATTCTTAGCACATTTAAATAGCCAACATCCAAAAATCCACTTTACTATGGAACTAGAAACCAACAACTGTCTGCCCTTCCTGGATACACTCATCACACGTCCCCCAGATGGTTCCTTATCATTTTCAGTTTTTAGAAAACCCACACATACAGGCAGATACTTACACAAACAATCACACCATCATCCTTCTCAACAATATGGCATATTAAAAACACTAACCCATAGAGCGAGAGCAATCTGTTCCAATGACAAGGCTCTGACTGCTGAACTGACTCACTTACGCCACACCTTCTTGGCCAACGGCTACAATCCACATAAAATAAACAAAATACTAAACACTCCTAATAAACCCCTCCCACCATCCACCACAGAGAACCACAACAAAACAGTCACCATCCCTTACATTAAAGGCACATCCGAAAAGATCTCAAGAATTCTCAATAAACATAAACTACACACTACATTCAGACCATGTAGCAAATTAGCCACCCTCATCCGCTCACCCAAGGACAGCATTCTTCCTTTATCACATCCAGGAGTCTACCAAGTACCCTGCTCATGCAATCAAGCCTACTACGGTCAAACAGGAAGAACTGTGAACATCCGCATCAGTGAACATAAAAGATACGTCCGGAATTATCATTATGGGAAGTCGGGCCTAGCAGACCATGCACTGGATACCCCTGCACACAGGATCAACTGGAAAAACACAAAAGTACTACACAGAAGCCCTAAAACACACTCCAAATCTCAACAAATATGGCTGTATTAACTTGCCGAAGATCTGGGAGACAGTCATATTAAGAAAAAACTAGCACTTTTCTAGGACTCTAGTAATATATGATAGTTTTTTTTTTTTTTTTTTTTTTTTTTTTTTTTTTTTTTTTTTATTCCAGAGAGAGGGCGCCAAAATCAGGACTCTAGTCTTTGTGTTGCTGCTACAATTTTGTTGAAGTACACCATGTTGTTTTAGTCTCGCGTATTGTGACAAACAGTGTTTTTGTGCTCTGAAGATGCTGGTTATAACACCAGCGAAATATCAGCATCAAGTTAATAAATTAATTATTTACTTAGTTTCTGCGTTCTATTATACCGTTAAAATAATAAACAACATGTTCGACAAACACGTCTGTCCACACGTTTATGCTTGTTTAATTTAACTTTTATAACAATGATGTCCTGACACTTGGACAAAAATGCTATAAAATAAAATGTCTGCCATGTAAATCTTCCATTGTTATTGTATTTATTATATCTACTTATGTTTCTGTTCTTTGCAGTATTTCTGGCTTTACACTATTTCTGCACAATATAATGGTTACTGCAAACTCAAGGCTGAATATGCAAAGTTTGTAAACAGAATTACATTCCTCAAGAGTTGTAGAGAAACCCAAGTAATAACCACCTTTAAAATTAAAGAAACTTTCAGCTTCTTTAATCTTATGCAGTGAACTTTCTCCCAAAGCTTAATTTACATATAATCCAGCAAGGTGTTACTCATTTGTGACTTAATGAGCCAAAAAATCCTCAGCTTTTATAGAGACATCCAGTTTACTCTGAATTAGTGTCAGTATTATCTCTGGAGTTGTTTAATGCTATAAAGTATTTTGCAGAATAACCAGGAGAGATTTCAACTATACATGACAAACTTACCTTCTTATTAGCCACTGGAAGCATATTTTTCTATTGTCAGAGAGACAAATAAAACCATTATTGTTTCAGGACAGCCTCTCTCTCCAGGAAAAGTAAATGCCTTATCCTGATTTTTGCTATTATACCTAAATTTATTCCTGTTATTTCCTGTGGATTTTTTCCTAGCAGCAGATAGAAGTATAAGTGATACTTAAGTCTCTGGGCCTCCACCTTCAAATTTATCTTATCCATAATTTAAAGTGTTACTCTCCTTAAAGAAATATACAACTTTTATTAACACTCAGACTGATAAAGGAAAATCTGTTGTGGTTCAAACAGGAAAGAATACTATACCTTGCTGCTACATGACCATACTTATTATCCCCCCCCCCCTTGATGACCCAAATTACAGTCATATTAAATAAATGGAATAAACTCATTGACAGTGTCTCCTGTTAAAATGATAAAACCAAAAAGAAGCTAGAACCTGTCATGACAATCCTAGATTGTATGGACATTCCTAACATTCACAAAACAAATGGATGTTCCGTTACAACCTATTGTCTGTCTGTTAGCTTACCATGTTATAAAATTGCAAAGCACTCTTCTAGTTTACTATCAGCTCTCACAAGCAAAACCACTCTTTAATAAGAACAGTTTGCACTTCAGAGAAAAAAATCTTAGACCTGTGCATTCACTCTAGTGATCTCTTAATCAGCCTGGATATTTATTAAAGGGATAAAAATCCTATGTTTTTATATAGCCAGTAAGTGAAACTCAAGATCGAGAACTACGATCTATGAGTTTCAATGCCAAAAAACTATCAGCATTGAAAAAACCGTTTGGCTTTTCATTTTAATTACAAAATATAAGCACACCTTTATGGTATTCGTATAGTGAAGGTATGCAAGTTCTTTTCACTAAGCTTTGATATCTTCCAGGTCTACGTACTCACTGATGAGACCTCAAAAAAGGTTGAAACCGGTTTGGGTAGTGACCTCTCCTCATAATGTAATGACAGTATTACATCTCCTAGGAGCTGTGTTTTACATTATGAGAGAATATCAAGAATAGTGAGGGAGCTTGCTTAGAATTGCCTTTGCCGATAGTTTTTCGGCATTGAAACTCATAGATCGTAGTTCTCGATCTTGAGTTTCACTTACTGGCTATATAAAAACATAGGATTTTTATCCCTTTAATAACTATTAAGTTGCCAGAAAACTAGCCGTTTGGCTTTTCATTTTAATTACAGCCTGGATATTGTCTATCTCTCTTCACAAATATTTCTCTAAATGAAACATTAGAATTACTCCAACAAGACTCCCACAGATATTCCCATCTCTTTGATTTTGTCATCCAATTTGGCTTCTTCAGTGTCAGAACAGGTTTTACTAGAAACTTGAGTATACTGTCATTGGTAGTCCTCTTTCTCCTGCCCTTGTAAATTATTGATGGAATGACTTAAGCAGCAACTGCTTGTACAGGTATGTGGATAATATTTTTGTGGTATGGCTGGCAGGGCTTCTCCTACTGAGTTTCAACATTTCATTACAAAGATTAATGCTGTTGATCCTTGAATATAATTTACTCTTGTGGAAAGGAATCATTACATTTCATTTTTAGGTCCATTATTCTTCACCAGCCACATGGAAAGTTTGTTTTCTGTCTTTCAGAAGAAAGCCCTCACCAGGACTCTCTCTCTCTCTCTATTTTAATCCATGCTTTATATTCATGCTGAGTCACATCACTATGTTTGCCAAAAATTTGGCACCATTAAGTCTTTCATCCATCAGACTCACTCTTTTATGCTTGAATGCAAGAAATAAATTTTATCAAGACCTCATTCTTGTCTGACAGCTTCATTGAGTCCTTTGTTAACAAAGTCATTAATGGTTGTGGAGTTTCTAGATTTGCCTGCCTCCCAGGAAGTTATCACATATTGCCATCCCTTATATCAAGGGTGTTTATGGGGGGGGGGGATTGTCAAACTACTTGTTAATAAACTTTCTTCCTTTCTAGGCTTTGCAAAGGATAAGCTTCCTCGTATGGTCTACCTGGGCATTTAGCAGATATCTGCATTGTGGGCTAGCTTATTTCAGGTCATATTGGATGATCTGCAGCTGTTCATCGGGATGAATATTTTAACATTGGATTCCATGAGCTGGAACACTCTGAACTTGCTGATTGTATTTCTACAAAACATTGGATCCTTTAGTATGTAAGACTACAGGCCTACACAAGCTATTTTCTTTTAGAATGATTATACAAGGAAAGCTGCGAATGAAGTCTTACTTCATTGCCCATTCTGAATAGAAACAATGGATTAAAGGTTATCCCCCTTATAGGAAATTGTTTTTCTTCATATATCCTCTCCTTAGATATTGTTTTTAATATTTGATTCTTTTAAAAATTGTCATTAGAACCAAAAAAGCACAAGAATTCCACACTGCTAATTTTGTACTGCAGTTAACGCTTGTAAAATCCAGTATATATATAGATTTGTACAGTCTGCACTTCAGAGAAAAAATCTTAGACCTGTGCATTCACTCTAGTGATTTCTTAATCATGAGATCTCATTTAAATGAAGAGTTGTTCCCATCCCGTAAGCATCTGGAATCTTCAAACCTGTTACCAGAATCCTAAAATATCAATTCATTCCAAATTTTTTTCTGATTAATATTTGTTCAGTTTCTTGCTTACTATGAAAGATAAGTTTTCTCATTTATTTCTACCTGGTTTTACAAAGTCCCATGCAAGTGCCATGTTTCATGGTTTTGGGCAGACTGCCTGGTGGAGATACCAGGTGTCATACCAGGTTTTTAGATCTTGCACTGCACCGTCAGCATGGAACATAGAGCTGTTAAAGACATGCAGTTGGTATAAGCTGTTTGTTTAAAAAGAGAGTGTTATATCTTTGTATTTTCGTATTTTGTTGTTACTTTCTTATAATTTAACCTTTAACCATACTTTATTTTTGTGATTCTTCCGTAACGACTCTTATACAACTTATATTAAGGTATCCTCTTTCCTTATTACTTTATCTCCCTTATGTATCTTAAACACACAGTCCTCAGTCGTCTTTAGGCCTACCCTTGAATCAAATTGACATTAAACTTATTCAGCGATGGTAAGGAAGTAATCTATGAAAAAGGTTAACTTCTCTAATTCTCACTTATTAATTCCTTTTCAATGCAGAGAAATTTAATTGTTCACGCTGTGCCACTCCGCATCTAGATGGTTGCATGCATAACATCATGGAAATAACAATCAGTAAGTATAACATCACCTTTTACCTACTATAGGTTTTCTAAATCAATAATTTATCTCAACTTTTAAACATTCAGCAATCGTGGCCCTCTATCCAATACTTCTATATAAGTTTTCAGTTTCCCCACTTAGATTCTATTTTAGCAAGTGGTGAAATGAGAACAAAACAGGCAAGCACGTAATTACCATCAAACTAGGACATTTATTATACTAAGACAAAAAATTACAAACTTGAATTAAACATGAATTAAGATCTCTCAATTGATTTTAATGGATATATAACTACACTTAAATTATCAAACACATTTTTTAAGTATCTAAAACATGAGATCATACTCTGCTCACAACCTTTCTATTAAGGAAAAATCATTGGCAATAAAAAAAATCGGAACCCTACATTAATTAGCTGCTGCCTTACTTAACTTCCAATTCAATACTCAGCACATTATACAATCTAACATTTATAATAAATTTAGTTTAATCCTTTATTCAAGTGTGTGCAAACAAAGTTTGCACCTGAAAGTATCTTCAGGATATATAAAGATATATAAAGGTTGAAACTAGTCTGGGTACTGGCCCTTCCCTTAATGCATAACATTATACATATCCACAAGGAGATGTGTTTTGCATTATGGGAGATACTGAGATAGGAGTGTTAGTAGCTTGCTCCACCTTTGTAACGAGTTGTCCGGTGTTGTACCACTTTACCCCAGTCCTGAAGATGCTTTCAGGTGCAAACTTTGTTTGCACACACTTGGATAAAGGATTAAACTAAATTTATTATATTCTGACCAAGTGAAAAATAAACTTTCAACAATCTAACATTTAGAGTTCCTAAGGTTCCTCAATCTTGTCACATAACTCTACATAGATCATCTAAATCAGAACATATTCCTCAGGTACTAACATTAACTCTTAAATTCTTACACACACGTTCTCTGTGAACTTCATTAATGTCTTTTACATCTACTGAGGAACAGTTGTTAATTCTTATACACACGTTCTCTAGGAACTATTGTTATATTCTTACATGTCCACTATGAACAAAATTCAATACTACACACATTCTCTTGGAACAAACATCCTAATCTAAATTGAACACATTCCTTAGGAACAATTTCTGAATCACTACAAGTTCAATTAAGAATATTCTCATATACATTACATGTCCCCTTTCACATGCTTGTAAGACAGATAATTGGATATCTTACCGGGACAGTAGAAATACTTTTCTTGACATCATGTGCTCTGGATGGCACCTATCTTTCTTCCTAGGACTTACCTGGAAACATTCTGTCTGCCCTGGCTGCATCTATAAGAAGGCTTGTCTTCTACAGCATAACGGAAAGATTACTCAGTTTTCTGGTCATTGTAGTACAGCATGGCCCTGTATTGCCGCATTCGTCTGACTGGCTCTGGAACGGATATATCTGGCAAAATTGACGACCATAATGCTGGATACTTCTGAAGCTTCCACGACTCTGGAATCATTGAAGATCCAGGGCCGGAGTCAGGAAACAAGAGAGAAGAGAGCGATGTTGGCTCTGCAATTCAGTTTTGTATCTCGCGTTCAAATTTCCCATTGGTTCCTTTCTTTTTTAACAGCGCATATCTCCCTAATCTCTGGCGCCAAAAATGTGCACTGGCAGACATCTCCATAAGCATCGTTCAGTTATCAGCACCAAATAGGACTCTGGTGAAAAGTTAGATTGTTACATGTATGACTAACTTACAAGCTTACGTATCCTGCCCTAGGCAATAATAGGATTAAGTTCCAAGGTCTCCGTTTATAATTTACATGATGTGTATGCATACTACCTGGAATTTGCAAGAATAGCACAATTTATAACTAGAAATATTTACACTTATTTTACAGTTTTGTGACACATCAATAAGGAATTATTCACATTAATTCTAAATAACAAAAATTGGCTTTGGGAATGGGAGATCTTGTTAAACTCTGAATGAGATAATATTGTCTTATAAATGTTCTCATTCAGGGTGCTTAAGGGTCAAAACTGTATAACTGAGAGGAGACTTCCACATAGCCTTTAAAGGAATACGGAGAACCATCCAGGGCTTCTGACCTAATGTCCAATCCTCACCTTCTCGTGGTGGATAGATAGATACCTGTTGATCCAGGTAGAAACCTGTTGGGTATCTACCTGGATACTGAACGAACAAGGATGGGCTGGCAATTTGGGATTTAGCTGACCAAATTGTATTCTTATTGATTAAACCAAAATAAAAAATGATGGTACAACATGACAAAATTTCATGCCGGCTCTGGCGTCTCCCGGTTAAACAAGGCCCCCATTGTTTACACCAGGGAACCAGGGCGAACAGCGAAAAGTCAACTACTGGAACAAATCTGAAAACACACCCCAACTCAACATCACCAGAGTTAAAGATCGGTACTATCAACATAAGAAGCCTGAATGGTAAAGAAATGGAGCTAGCTGAGGAATTAGATAAGTACCAGATCGACATAATAGGGGTGACTGAAACAAAAAAGACAAAAACTGGTGAGATTTTTCTGAGCAATAAATACAAAATGTTATATTCGGACAATGACAATCAAGGAAAAGAAGGAGTAGCCATAGTATTCAACACAAAATAGAGGCTAATCTTCTTGAATGGCAGGCAGTCTCAAGTAGAGTGATGTGGGCAAATATGAGAATGGGGAACTGGACAATGAGATTTATTTGTTCCTATGGTCCCTCAGAAGATTCTACCAAGGTAGAAGTGGAGGAATTTTTCGATGCTTAAGAAAAAGCAACTGACACAATGAAAAAGGAAAAGTGGTCCTTGTTGGGGATCTGAATAGCAGAGTAGGAAATGATTGTCAGACATACAAAAAATATTTTGGGAAAATTTGGAGAAAAGAGCAAAGCTAATAATAATGGCAAATACCCGTTGGACTTCTGCTCAGGAAATGGATTGGTTATTACTAACACCGTGTTCCAACATAAAAATGTGCACATTCACATGGGGGAGAAGAGGCAAGGATTAAGTCTCATTGACTATGTTATTGTTGATAGTGATATTTTCTCCCTGGTGTAGGACACCAGAATGTACGGAGGATTTGAAACTGGAAGCGATCACTATTTAGTCTTGAGCAGGATAAAATTGAATTTCATATTGAAAAGAATAACATGTAAGAAAGTTTTAAAGCGAATAAAAGTTGAGATGTGAACTGTAGATTAACATACGCAAAGATTATTGAAGAAAAAATGAAAGAGTTTGAGAACAGGAACCAAACCTTGGAGATTCAGTGGCAAGCCTTGAAGAAAACCCTGATTGATTCAGCCAGAGGCATGTGGTGAGGTTGTCTGCAAGGATAGAAAAATCAGGACTCCATGGTGGACACAGGAGGTTAACGAAGTTTTGATGGAAAAGAAGAAAGCATATCAAAAGTTGCTGGCAAATAAGTCAGCTTGTGCTCTTAGAATATAGAAAATAAATATCAAGAAGGTGGTAAGATATTCTGAAGGTTGTTGAAGAAGCTTAGAAATGGAGAAAAGAGTGCTGTAAAAGGAGTTAGAGATGATGATGAAGGTGATATGAAAACAGGAGAAAAAGATATCCTTGAAGTATGGAGTAATTACTTCGAAAAATTGCTAAATGAAACAAGCAGTTGATAGCACAGTGGTAAAAAAACACTCAACAGGCATATTGTCAGGAATACATATCCATACTTGAAGTAGAAAAAGCCATCAAAGGCTTGAAATGTAGAAAGGCAGCAGGAGTAGATGATATTCGACCAGAAATGCTGAAGTATGGCGGTATAAGAGTCTTGCAGTGGCTGCACTGCATAATTCAGAAAACCTGGACAGAGGGATGAATTCCTGATGATTGGAGTAGAACTCTAATAGTGCCCATATGTAAAAAGGGAAATAAAACTGAATGTGAGAATTACAGAGGTATTTCCCTACTGAGTGTTCCTGACAAGATCTATGCAAGTATACTTGAGAAACGGTTGAGAAGAATTGTGGAAGAAAAGCTGAGTGAAAAACAAGCTGGATTCAGGCCAAATAGAGGCTGTCAGGATCAGATCTTCACTTTACGACAAATTGTCGAGAAAGCATGGGAATATAACAAAGATCTGTATTTAAGTTTTGTCGATTTTTAAAAGGCATATGAGAAGGTCCCAAGAGAGAAGCTGTTCAATACGCTACAGTTATATGGTGTCGATGGGGGATTATATCAAGCAATACTTAGTCTGTATTTGAGTTGTAAGCCAGCAGTTAGAATTGAAGAATGTACAGGAAGATGGTTTAATGTTAAATCTAGTGTTAGACAAGGATGTACATTATCCTCTCTGTTATTCATCATCTATATAGATCACATTATGAATGAAAGTGGTATTAAAAATGATAACAGAATTGGAGATGTTAATGTCAGCTCTTTGCTTTATGCGACGATGTTATACTTCTAAATAAATCTGCTACAAGTTTGCAAGATTCCCTGACTAAATTGAATAACTGTTGTAATAGATATGGTATAAAGGTCAGCATTAAAAAGACAAAGACAAAGAAAATAGGTAGAATTGTTGAAAAATGTCAACTGTGTTGTGAACAGGGAACCTGTGGTACAAGTAAAACATTTCAGCTTCTTAGGCATGATTTTTATTGAAGATGGTAAATTAAATATGGAAATAGACAACAGAATCAACAAAGCTGCTATGGTCGGAAGTCAATTGAATAAATTCATATGGAATAAGAGAGAAATTAGTTGGAACACTAAATTAGCTGTATACAAGACAGTGTTCAAACCAGTTTTAACATGGATCTGAGAGCTGTGACTAAAGACTAGAGACCGCAGATATGACCGTCCTGAGAAAGATTAGAGGTGTGAACAGATGGCATCAATGGCAATATCATATTAAAAATGAGGATATTAGGAAATAACTTGACATTGTCGGCATCCAGGAATGCGTTAGTAGAGCTAATCTCAGGTGGTATGATCACTTAAACAGAATGGGTGAAGAAAGATTAGCAAAACAAGTGTTCGTTGCCAGGTTGGCAGGAAAACGACCAAGAGGAAGACCAAGATATAGGTGGATTGATACAGTACAATGTGCCTTAGACGATAGAAATATAAGATCTGATAATGATAACATTGAAGTCTTGACAAGTAATAGACTGATTTGGAGGAAAATTGTAGATAGGAAGTTAGTAATGATGTAAATTTTTCATGTAGTACTATCATGTCCTGTACACCCTTTGAGGGTATGTGTCAGGACTTTGATGATGATGTTCTCATTCAGAATTTAACAAGAGCTCTGAAGCCTTTTGTTGTGTCATCCTAGTTTAAACAAAGTTATAGCCTTTTCTTGCCTGAAATTTGGGAGATTTTCATCCTTAGTGGCTAATTTCCTCCTGGAATGCATATCTGCAATATTAAGTTTAATCTGTCAGATATCATGCTTCTAGATCTCAGCACATGCTACAGATAGTTAGCCAATTGTAAGTTCAACTTTATTTTAAATTTGTCTGATTTATTACTAGTGATGATTATTTTCTATCCAAAATATTTGGTTCTTTTAGTCACTAAACTTTATTTACTTTTTGGTTGTGTATTGTGCTCAGTATTAATTGTCACAAATACCTCAAGTACATATTAAAAGAAAGTAATTTGTGTTGCCCTAAACATTAGGAAAGATTTGCCTTAAATTTCATATGTCTTTGGCTATTTTATGAAATCTCTAGCAGAACACACATTGCTCCTTCCATATCACATTTCTCATCATAGAGTCAAACAGCCATCTTCTTTGCTGGGAAGTAACAGTGAAAGAATGATCACTGCTGTACTGTTTCCCATAAAAATTCTGGCTTGGATATTTTTGATTAGTCTTTGTATGTAATTAACAGATATGTATGTAATCAAAAGATATACTAATGAGATTCATTTAGTTTGCTCTAAATCTCATATCATGCATGAAAATTACTCATGATAATAATATATGCCTCCAAATCAAAAAATTTGAATAATCAAAGCAAATGTGTTGATTGATTTGCAATTCTAATTTATTGCATAGAAAGGAATTGCATAAAAATGTAATATAAATGATAAGCAAACTTTTATTTGTAAACGTGCACAAAAATTACAGTCATGTGATTAGTACGTTGTTACATCTCCGTTAGCTTTAATGACCATTTGTAAACAGTTGAGCATATTATTTACTAGTAGTTCATAGTCTTTTTTTATCAAAACATGCCCATATGATCTGCAGACTAGAAACAAGTCCATTTTTGTCTCTTAGGACAACTTAGGCACACGTGATTTAAAACCCAATTTGTGAAATCATCTCAATATCGTAGATTTAGACACATTCACGCCTAGTTATTTCCGTCCCCTGTGAGAATACCTTATACTTTGGAAGCAATTTTTCTTTGCGATATTTTTCAATCTCCTCTCATCTCTTAATGTAGTTATTACCTTTCGACCACTATTGCAGCAATTATTTTGAAAACTCCAGTTATTAGAATACTATCTCAATACTCTACTCATGCTTGCTTGAGAACATTCAATTCCTTAACTATAAACTGTTGTCTGGCCCTTTGTGTAGAGACAACATATGAAACTTCTTAGCTTCCAATCACTTGTTCAACCCATGTTTAGCAATGATTAACTGAAATCCATGCCAAATGGTTCCTCATACACAAGTAAGTCCCACAGCTACTAAAATATATGCTATTTCTATGCTCTCCTCAAAACCAAAACAGTTTTCTTATAATTTATATTACATTTTTATGTGTTTGCATGGTTATATAATCCACAAAGTACATAGATTTAGATTATGCTAGTTCATATTTTGTAACAATTATTTTCTATGCAATAAATTAGAATTACGAATCATTCAACACATTTTCTTTGATTATTCAAAATTTTTTGATTTGATTTGGAGGTGTAAGAGTAATTTTCTTCAAAAATGGAAATATATTCTGTTGTAATGCTCTAACTATTTTTAAGACAATTGCTGAGATTTTTATTTAATATTTTTAATTGCAGTTTTTTCCTAATGGTTATGCTTTTGCAACTGGATCTGATGATGCTACCTGCCGCTTATTTGATATCCGTGCAGATCAAGAGCTAGCAATGTATTCACATGATAATATTATATGTGGTATAACATCTGTTGCCTTTTCTAAAAGTGGTCGCCTTCTTCTTGCTGGCTATGATGACTTTAATTGCAATGTATGGGATTCAATGAAAGCAGAACGTGCAGGTAATCATTATTTCTTTAAGTGTAATAAATTATTTTGTTTATATTATATAAGTTTTTCATTAACTGTTTTCATTATTGAATTGTCTTAAAAGACTAGTATTCAATGACTATTTTTTGGAATCGACATTTGATAGAACCTACCATATAAAAAGAGCCTCCGTAGCTCAGTCAGTATAGACAAAGTCCTTTGCTCAGAAAGATCTGGGTTCGATTCCCATCCATGACGTGAGGAATCTTTATCTAGTATCTTTCAATTAAAGTCAGTTAGCCAATCTCATACGAAGAGAGAGGGGTTTCTCACCCGGAAATTCAGGTTTTTCATCCCTCAAAACAGGCAAACCTGTCCCATGAACACACACACACACACTGATCTACAGTCATAAAATACATACTTAATCCCTCATTAGAAGGGCTGAACCCATCCTAAAGGATGGGTTCAGCCCTTCCTTTAGAAATACCTTTAGTACTAGTAAAATTTTACTTTTTACCTTTAGTACTAGTAAAATTTAGAAATACCTTTAGTACTTTAGTAAAATTAGAAATACCTTTAGTACTAGATTAAATACCTGTATTCTAAACAGCCCTGCCACAAATTTTCGTAAAGATTATTTGTGATATATGTGAGCTGTTTGTAATTTCACTAATTAATTAAGCAAGACTAGGGTAAGCACTGTGGTGAACCTGTAATGAATTTCACTGTAATGTTAGGAGAATATTACTCCCGATATTAGTTTTTGGGACATTTAATGAAAATAACTGATTTTTTCAGCTCTTTCCCTGACAAGAATGCTCAGACAAGAAAAATACACTCCTTTTTTTCCATAATTTTAAGCCCATAATCTATCACTGAAGGTGTATTTGCAAGTCTTTGTGTGACCTTTTGTTTAGCTTCTTTCACAGATAGCTTTCTTACATTTTCCTCTATATTCCCTCAGGTCACATGCTGATTTACTTGTCTTGAATTTTTAGCATGATTTTCTTTTTTTACTGGACTGCCTTTTAACTTCTTGGGTCCACCTTGAAGTTCCAATTTATCCATCTTTGCAGACAAGTTCACTATATGATTGAATCAGTGTTTTCATCAGATTTTATCATGAGTTTCATAAGGTTTGGTTCCTATTTTCAAACTTCCATTTTTTTTCCCTTGATTAGTATTTGTATTTTTGACTACACACTTTACTAGTTTAATTATTCTTTTTTAAAAAATTCAGTATAATATTCATCTTTATCTGGCTTAAAAATAAGTAATGATCGCTGAATATTTCAAATCCCATCTATATTCTTCTGTGCTCAGTCCGTTTGAATTTATGTACATTTTAATGTTGCAACACACAACTTTAATAATCCTTTCTTTCAGTGTGATAAGATGGTGAATGGCACCTGGTATGTTAGATTTGTGTAATAATGCACACATCCTTGGATTGTTTAGAGTATCCAACTGCAGTAACACTAATCTTGGGATGTCTGAAAATTAATTTTTGATCAGATTAATGTAATTAATTTCTAATATAATGCATTGTTAATTTTTTTTTTTTTTTGCAACAAGAGGTCAAGGAAGGCAGATTAATTAGTAATAGGCATAATGTAGCTTATTATTATCAATATGAACTTATCATTATTATTAGCATTGCTGTTTAATTCTCTAACAAGAACCAGCTTTTTCTTTATGCTAATTACCTCTCTCTCTCTGATAAGTCAGAAACATTTATTTTTTCATTATTGGAATCTTCTACAGGACAAAGTGCACAAATAAGCCTTATTATCAGATTTTCATCATTAAATTCCTGATATCACCCTCAGAGAATGTCCATGATCTTATATGATCTGTGTACATGAGTTGCATTAAGAATTTGATCATAATGAAAAATTTACGTCATTACTTTGAAGATGCCAAGAAATTATATTCTTGTTGAAAGCTTTTTTCACTTGGTTATACTATAAATTAAAGATGCCAAGAAATTGTATTCTTGGTTTCATCCTTTATCCAAGTGCAAGCAAACAAAGTTTGCATGTGAAGTCACTTCACTATTCCAGTCGTCTGGAGTTCATCACTCTGATCAGCTGCTGATTATACAGTGTAGCCACTGAAAACTATTTGAGCATTGCCAGACAAATATCATTTATATATATATACTTCAGCTGCCATTCCACCTTTCAGGTTTTTGATGGCTTTTTCTACATTAAGTATTGATTTGTATTCCTGGTTGCATTCCTTTTGAATGTTTTCTGTGACAGTGCTGCCAATGCTTGTTTCATTTAGCAATCTTTCAAAGTAATTATTTTAGGCATCTAGAATATATATATATTTTTCCCCCTTTATTATCCTTGATATTCCTTTTACAGCAGTACTCTTTCCTCCATTTTTTAACTTTTGACACCTTCCTGATATTTATTTTCTTTGACCTTACAAGTCTTTTGTTTAGCTTTCTTACATTTTTTTCTCTGTATTCTCTCAGAACAAAAGCTGACTTACTTGCCAGGAACTTTTGATATGCTCTCTTCTTTTCTTTGACTGCCTCTTTAACTTCCTGAGTTCACCTTAGAGTTCTGATTTTTCTATCCTTACACGCAACCTCACAACATGCCTCTCATGATGAATCATTCAATATTTTTAAAACATTCTTACATGCAGTGTGATCAACTTAATCCTGCTTAGAACTAAATGATGAAGCCTGCTATCAACAGTAAAGTAATCAATGAGAATTTTCTTACTTGTATCTTCTCTCCATATGAATTGTGCATGTCTTTATGTTAGTAACTGATTGGACTAGTCCATGTTTTGAAACAATCAAAGAAGAAAAGTTTTGAAAAGAGCAAAGCTAATAATAATAATTGTAAAAGCTGCTGGAATTTTCACCAAATTTTCCCAAAACATTTGTATATATATATCAGTAATCATTTCCTACTGTGCTGTTTTGATCTCCAACAAGGACCAACTATTCCTTTGCCAGTGTCCTCTAATGTTGTCTTGAAAAAGTTCTCCACTTCCTTAGTAGAACTTGTTAATAAGTTTCATTGTCTAATTCTCCCTTTTGATATTTGCTCACATCATTCTGTTTGATACTGCTTGCCATTCAAGAAGATTAACTTGTTATTTACTGTTGAATACTATAGTTACTCCTTTCCCCTTGGTCATTATTGCCTGAATATAACATCTTGTGTTTGTTTCTTAGTCTCATCTGTTTTTGTCTTCATTGTTTTGGTAATACCTATTATGCTGATCTTGTGCTTATCCATTAATGCTTCTTAATGTGATGGTAATAATCTTGGAGGCTGCTGATGTTGAGTTGGGGTTTATAACAGTATCTGATTTTTACTGTTTGTCCTGGTTTCTAGTAAAAACAGTTTCATTCATTTCGCATGGTGATTCAATGGCCAGGAGGTACGGCACTACCTCAATCCTCCCTATTTTTATCCGGACTCAGGACTGGCATAGCTGACAATTCAGACCTATGGCTTGGAGGGATTGTCTTAAGTATTCCTGACTGTATCTGTATCTGTGTGTGTTCACAGGGCCGGTTTGCCTGCTTTCGGGATGAAAAACCCCTGATAAACTGGGGGGGAAAACCCTGCTGTCCACACCCAAGATCAGCTAACTTGGCTATGGCTGAGGAAGATCCTTAATCCCCTGATAGTAAAAACAGTGGGACCTTGTTTAACTGCGTGACTCCATTTAGCATTAAATTCTGTATGTTGCAGCATTGTTTTATTTTGGTTTAAGCCAATAAGAATGATTTGTGCAACTAAGTCCCAAATTGCCAGCCCATTCTCTTTGTTCAGTATCTGGTAGATAACTACTAATGAGGTGCACCATGAGAGGGTGAGATTGGACATTACATCAGAAGCCCTGGTCAGCTTTAACAACACAATGCTGCATCACCAAGATTTCCCTAAATATCTGGGTGTTACCTTAGATAGAAGATCAGAACCTGTAATAACAACATACAAAAACTGTGGGGGTTCTTCTGCTATTATACTGTGATGCTCCATGTTGTGCCTAGTCTACTCTGCAGCAGAATATTGTTCACCAAAAAAAAACCTGCAATCCCCTGTTACCAATACATGAAGACCTCCCACATCTAAGTATAAATTGCCTTAAATCCAATGGCCTCCACTAACACTGGCTGAAGAACTAGTAAATAGCAATTTCAACAAAACTAGAAACTTGGAAAGAAATATCGCCACCAGATTTAAACAGGTATATCTTTCCAAAATCTGAAAGAGATTGAGCTTCAACGTCATCTGTCGAAAAGCTTAAATAGGATATGCATATGACATGGTATCTGTGCAGACAGCTTACACAAGTGGGGAAGATCACCTTACACTCCAATGTGACTATGGGGCCATAAACCAAACCATCTGGCACATTGTGGAGAACTGCAGCATAAGAGCTCCCCCCTGGTGACCTAAGAGGCTTTTTTGAGGCAGATCATTCAGCTCTTGAGTGGCTGAACTAGACTTAAAATTTTAGTGACTTTTTTACTGCTATGCTATTTTTATATGTACACTACTTGTCTCATTTTTATTGTCTGCACAAACAAATATGTATTTATATATTTTGATGTCATGTTTTTTTTTTTTTTTGTTTTATTATGCCATATGCTAAATAAATAAATATATGTTCTCCAGTTTTAACCTTAGGCAACCCCAAAAACTTTCTTTCTGCCATTCTGCCATCATATGCCATCTCTTTGATTTTGCATATTTACCATAACTAATTCAAACTCTAAATGCATGTCCATATAATGAAAATAAGTGATCAGTCATATCATTAGAGGGGAAAAGTTTTTATGCCAGGTTATACATATCATCGAGTGAAATTTAAAAGGAACAGAATTTGCTTAGGGAGTACTGACCGAATCACTGCTGACTGAATTCAGAAAGGAAGTCACAGAATAGTGGAATAAAATATGTTGGTGTGCTGTTGATATTAAGTCATACATTCAGTAAATTTTGCCATAATGTTTGTGAACTCTTTGGTGATGCAAATATATATATTTGAGGCAGATTCATGCAGTTAGCTGAGTGGCTATGCGCTTCGCAACCATATGCCTGGGAAACGGGTGCCCTGGGTTCGATTCGTGTCGTTGCTGATGTGAGTAGCTTAGGATCTTTCTCAGACATAGCCAAGTTAGTTGGTCTTGGGTGTGAACTGCAGGGTTTTTCATTATGCAAGCAGGCAAACCTGCCTTGAGAACTCAACGCTTCTACAGACATAGGATACACTGAGAGGCATAGGGCTAACCACCTTATCCTTGTATAACAGTTGCGGTTAAAAAAAAATAGAAAAACTCTTGACACTGCAAGGTAAAAGAAGGGAAAAGGAAGATGTATGTATGTATATACACACACACACACACACACACACACACACACACACACACACACACACACACACACACACACAAGGAAATTAAAGAAAAATTGGAAAAGAAGGGAATTAACTGGAAAGAAGCAAAACAACAAACCTTGGACAGGACAGCATGGAAATCTCTTAGACAAAATCTCGACGCTTAAAAGCATAAGATATCATAGACGAAGAAGAAGACACACACACACACACACACACACACACACACACACACACACACACACACACACACACACACACACACACAGTATTTTTGCATATATTCAAAGTACATTTACTTCAGAAATGCTTAAAGTATTTGCTCTTGTATTTATATTAATTATATTGTATTAATACCTAATACAAGCTAGCAAATATAAAAGAAAAAACCTTCACTCTCTTCTGCAATTTTATCTGTAAATAAGTTGTTTGCTGGCAAGATATTACTTTTAAATAGCTCACAATGTTTTAACAATTGACAAATTTGTGCTAGTAAAGAATAATTTTCAATTATAAGATATGGTTTTTCTCAAATTGATTTCTTCTGAAATGTTATTTAGTATGTCACGAATTTAATATCAATTCTTTCCACATTTATTTCCTCCATGCCAATATTTATTTATTTACTATTTTTTTATTTTATTGATCCCATACATGAGAGGTTGAGGGGGGGGGTTCTGTCTCATTCCTCATCTATCTTAGATGAGGACTGAGATAGAAATTTGTTTATCATTCTTTTATTTTATTATTATTTATTTATTTTCTTTCTTTCTTTCCTTTTGAAGAATTGCAGGAGGTATAATTGTTTGGGAATGCTTCATAAGGAAGATTGTTCCAGAGAACAAAGGTGGACAGAATAAAAGAGGAAGAATAGAAGCAAGTTCATTCTGTTTGCAGTTGCACAGTAAAGAGATACTGGACAGCTGCTACTCTTGTATAATTAGGTGCAACAGAAAGTGGAGGAAGGATAGCTGCCAATTCACTTGAGCATTGACCATGAAAGTACCTATAGATTAGACAGTGCTAAAACATTGCACCTGTGAGATAGAGATTGAATCTGTCTTGAAAATTAAGAATTTGGTTGTATGTAAAGTAGGCTCTTGATAGAAAGAGAATGACAAGTTTCTTAGAAGCTGAAGAGGCTACTATTGATGTGATATGTTTTAAGCCAGGAAAGACAGGAGGCAAACATTAATCCAAATAGAGACCTGATCTTATCTGATGATTTGTGTGTGAGAGGATAAGGTTAGGTGATCTGAGATCTCTTTTGCACAAGAAAATTCAATACTGTATTTTGGTGGCATTGAATATGACAAGTAATCCTAGTGTTTAAGCTTATGTTGATTATCCTGGCACACAGGATCTATTGGGAAAAAAGCCACCTTACTCCACCAAAGCAAATTCAAGTTTGGGAGGCTTTTCCTCAAATCAGCAGCAGCCCTTACCAACTATCCCAACCTAAATAAATGTGACATAATTGTAGGACTTTAGGTCTTCCTGTATCTCTCCAGTTTTGTCATCTTTGTTACTGAAGTGTGCCTGCATGCACATAATGCAAGTATGCCTACATCTAATACAAAGTGTATTAATTCCTGATGATGCTGATTTGACTTTGGAAAAATATAGGATAATAAGTAAAATTTTATTTATTAACAAATATGTTATTAACCACACTACCGACCAAGACGTCTATAGATGTCAAGGTTATCATGGATGCGAAGTGTATATTAAAATTGTAATACCATTGATGTTACATTGAAATATATGATGTATACAAAGCATAAGAGGATGCATATTTGATCCATAATGGGCGATAAGGTGTTTAATTTCCTTAAACTATATGCGATGCTGAATATGACAAGGTTGTCCTTGCCTCATTGGATTAGGGTATGTAAATCAATGTTTATCCTTTCTATCTTTTTTTTTTTAATTTAAGGCACTAGTTGTAGGTAATCTTGTAACCTGGGATGCAAAGTACTACATGATTTGTGAAATGAGTAGAACGAGTGGAGAGTACTGTCATCTGCAAAGCTATAGAAAGGGACCAATCAAGTTCTGCTATCCATGATGGGATGCAAATACTAGTCTGTTCAGTATCACATTAGGAAACCGCTATGCCTTACAGGTGGTGTGCCATATTTCTATTTTGTAGATGTCAGAAATGTTCTCGCATTCACTAAAATTATTTTCACTAGTTTTGTGACTCAATCAAATTGTCAGTTTTGTTGGTCATCAAATGTTACACATGCTGATATTAAAGATTTGCTTAGTTAGCTGTGGGTTACTAATCATTTTAGGGTACATAACTCCTTTGACCATCAGTGGAGTGATGAAACATAAAGTTTTGCGACTACTGTATCCCTTTTGAAAGATAAGAATAAGATTGTTGCAAACACTGTGCATATATTTGTACAATTTATGCTGTATCATTTTTGGAATATTTGAAATTTCTATTTTTAAAAAGTTATTCCTTTAGAATCTAATCACTTACAAATAAACATTAAGGTGTTATATAATTACTTTTCTTTTCTTTTGCTAGGGGTGCTTGCAGGACATGATAACAGAGTTAGTTGCTTAGGTGTCACAGAAGACGGAATGGCTGTAGCTACAGGTTCATGGGATAGTTTCCTGAAAATCTGGAACTGAAATGGCTCATTTGTCCCCTTCCCATTTAACTGCCATGCCATTGGTGCAGTTTTTAGCCAATTGGACCACACCGTTTGCTTCTGCTTTTTTGTGATGGCTTATCTTTGTTTATTTCCCATTGGCACAGCATGATTGTGTTTGTGTGCGAGAGAGTAAGAGAAAAAATGGAGAAGATAATGTATCATGGGAAGATAAATCACAGAATAGATACATTAGTATATGTGATTTTTATGCACACCTTTCAAACATGACCTGTATTGTCTAGTCAAATACAGCCTGTCATTTGCTGTATGAAGTATGGACTTTCAGCATAGTGCCATATTTTGTTGCTTTCTTTCCCACCTGCATTCTTAAATTAGAATCAATTGTTATATTGGTATTGTGCTAATAGTTCTACAGTTATGCTGCTGTTTAAATTTTTGTTCAAGAGATGTTGTGCTGATATGTATGTACAAGGTGTTTGCATGTTATGTGGTGAAGTATTACTGTATATGAATATATTCTCATTTGATGACCGTGCATGTATGTGCATGCACACAGACAGTAATTTCTCTCTTCCTTCTTGTCTCTTTTAGAGCCCCAAATGAGACTGATTAGGAAGAGAATACTTTGATATACTGCTTGCCATAGGTGACCTGCTATCTGCATTGATGGTGCAGTTTGAGCCCCCTCTGCTCATCACAACAGACTAGCTGGTTACCTGTTATGTTTATAACTGAAAGAACAGCAAGTGCATAGACATACATGCACATGTTGTAAACACCTTAATCTGTTATACTATACTCCCCCTTCCCCCTCCATACAGTACATAAGTAGCTGTAAATTAGGATTGAGTTACATGTATATCATGTATGCCTGTTGTTCATTGTTTCTTGCAGACCATTTGTGTCTTCACTTAGAGTAATGAACTAATGGAAATGTATACTTTGGGTTTCATGTTTGTAGTGTGTTAATGTCTTATGTAAATATTTATGAGAATTACTTTTAATGTAAAGAATTATGCTATAACAGTTCTAAAATGGTGAAAATATTTTTTCCCAGTGCACTTAGGTGTTCTGTACCCTTCTAAACCAGTGTCATTTACATGGGACCATCATATGTGTGAGTGATGGTGCTTGCAATAGTGCATGCCCAAATTCCATAATTTGACAACTTACTGATTATGACTTCTCAGAAACTTTCCTTATGTTTACAAGAAGCATCAGAAATATCATCCGTATTCAAAACATGAAGAGCCCTTCATATTTCTCTCTCTCTTTCTCCACATCAGCAAAAAAGAAGTGTTCACCTGAGCCGAAAGTGGAATAATCATTTTCGAGGGTTTTAGTGTCATCATATGAGCACCACTGAATAGTACACTACATGTGATGATGACACAAATGTAAAGGTGGTGGATTTAGTATTGAAATCCTATAGTACCATAAAGGATTGAAAAGTATGTGTCTGTAACCCATGTTTTTAAAATTTCTGATGTGTAAGATGACATTAGAGTTTATGAAATATGTGAACAGATCTACTGTATTGACTCAACAAGTTGCAGTCTTAAGACTGCACTGTATTATGTTGTAGCAGTTGATAAACTCTTTGTACTCCTGGAGTAACAGCTATTGTTTAAACAAGAGCCCCGTTTAAACACTAATCCTTTACGGTGCTACAGAAATTTTTCCGTGTTTTTTATGTATTGTAATAGTACTCTGCTGGTTTGAAAGCTGTTACTCAGGGAATTCAATATAAAGTCTTGTGATGGTATTTATCTGGGCAACACAGTTCTCACCTGCCATCACTTTTACTAGAATTATTAAACAGTATATACATATATATACTGTTGAAGTGTCCCTTTTTTGGCTGCTGCATTCGTATCTTTCAGAACCCAATGGGAGCTGAAAGCTTAGCAGCTTCATGGTGTGTTGCTCATTAAACACATGTTGTTAAGACTTAGAGCTTGCCCTAAAAAAATTACTATAATTATTTTGAAATGGTGATAATCTTGTTTACAAAGAGTAGTTTAAAAATATACAGTTGTTTCCATATCTTGTAATTTTTGTATTTGAAGTATTCTTTTTGAGAAGAATGTCTCAATTGCAGGATGATGTCCATTGTTATTCTGCCGCTAATGAGAGCTTTGTAGAAGAATAAGAAATCTTCTACCACATATTAAGTTAAAATGTGACATTTGGATGCCAACGTAAGACACATTCGTTTGTCATTCAGCGCTATTAAATTTCGTACGTCTGACTGGCAGCATTAATGATCTGTAAGTCAGAGCTTATTTTATCCTCTAGCTTGGTCTGAATTGTAATCTGTCACTGTATGCGTAACTTCATTTGATCAATAAAGCTGTCTCTCTCTCTTTGTTTCAGTAGTAGCCTTAATTGAAAACATGACCAAATATTGGATGTGAGATACGACCTTTGTTTCTTATAAAGAATTTATAAGAAATTTTAGAAGTTAGATAGGGCTAAATGGCCTCGCCTACTCCCGTATATACGGGAATAAAAAGGCGTTAGCTGATTTTTTTTTTTTTTTTTTTGCTGTTTGTGATTATGTCTTGCACATCTGATTGTATGGCATTCAACATTTAAAGAAATTGTTTATATCTTTAATTTCATCACTTCCAAGAGTGAATGATGTAGCCTATACTTCAAATAATTTTTCCAGATTTTTAATTTTTCTTCAGAATGATGCTTGAAATTGGCTTTAGGTTCTTTATTTTTATTTTTTTATGCAACTTTCATCTACGAAAGGTTAACCTACATTAGTTCCATGAGTGGACTAAGGTTTTTTTTTCTTTTTTTTTGTATTTTATTTTTTGAAAAGTCCACTTTGGGCTTTTCAAAAAATAAAATACAAAAAAGCCACTTTGGGCCGCCAATAAACAGGGCAGTGATCTCACTCCAGGTGATGAAATTCATTTCCCACCTAAAGACACAAACACACCCATGGTGGGATTTGAACCTACAGTTTGTTGGCTAGAGAGTGGATACTTACTAAGCTAACCAGGCCAGCAATGAGGTAAAATATTGATTCTTTTTACCATTCAAAGTGAGCTTTGATTTAGGGAATGAGGTGAATCTGGAACATGTTATGAAATTCTTAGTTGGAGTGTGAGATTTCAAGCTGCATAAAATCTATCAGCCATCTTTCTCTTGAAGAATCGAGTATGTTAGCCTTACTGACACCCGTATCTGTCTGCGGTATGTTTTTTGATAACATGACTGCCGTGGAGTCATTTGTGTTGCAAGAACATTTAATTATTCAATCTTGGAAATTTTGTTTACTTAAATTCAGGCATAATATGACATTAATCTGTGGGATAGATACTGATGATAATATATGAGTAAATGAATATTGTCACAGAAAATATGTAAGTGAATGCGGAAAATATTAGTAGCTTAAGTTATTTGGATCTGCATAATTATTACCAGATTTTGTTTCTCAGAAACTTAAGAACACTCCATGTTCCCCTTAATATTAGGCTCAGTGATTTGTCATTGAGCCTGTGATGTTAGCTAAGTGAGTGGGTAGTATGCTCATTCTATCTAAAAGTACAATGAAATTTGTCTGTGGTCCGACAGAAGGTTGTAAGGAAGAAGCAAAAGAATTTTTCGAGTTATTAGAGCAGGTAACATATATAGAAAATGAAAAAAGTGGTCCTTGTGAAGATTAAACAGCACTGTAAGAAATGAATCCAATAAGGCATATAGAAATTTTTTAGGAAAATTTGGAGAAAAGCACAGGGCTAATAATAATAATAATAATAATAATGATATGCACCTGATGGATTTCTGTTCAGAATATCAACTAGTAATTGCTAACACCATGATACATATTCACTGGGAGGAAGACGAGAAAAGCCTCTGTCATTGTTGATACTGATATGCTGGTTCATGATACAAGAGCACAGAGGATTTGACATTGGAAGGGACTCGGTTTTAAGTAGGATAAAAATGAATATTGTATTACAAAGAAGAGAAGGTAAGAAAGTTAAAAATAATTAAAAGTTGAGCAGCTTTTGCAGTTAAACCATACACTAAACCACCCAAATATTATTGGGTGGGGATGAAACTGTTCAAAAACAGGAACCAAACCTTAGAAATTCCAGTGGCAAACTTGGAAGAAAACATTGATCCAGCTAGGGAGACGTGGTAAGGTCTGCAAGGACAAAAATAACACCTTGGTGTATACGATACGTTAAAGAAGCAGTCCTGAAAAAGAAGAAAGCATGCTGAAAGTTCCTAGCAAATAAGCCGGCAGATGCCATAAAAGAATAGAAATAAATGTAAGAGAGCTAAGCTATGTGCAAAAGTAGCTAAACAAAAGGTATGAGCAAACGTAATAATAATATAGAAGATAAATACTCATACCGGTCACTGAACTAGAAACCTTTATTCAGATATATGTAAACGTCACTTACGCGGCATATATGCAAAATACTTGGTCACGTGTTTTGGGCAGCTATTTAAGAATGCCACTGGTCCGTAATCGCCAATAGTGTCGATCACAATAGGAAAAACATTCTTTCAGAGTTTGATGCAGGACTGAGTGTGGATGTGGATGACTGGTTGGCTGGAGCCATGATTTTGAAAACAGCAGAGCTGATTGTTTCCTCAAAAGGTGACATATCTCGGGTGTTTAATCAATGGGAAAAAATAACCCACATTGATTGCTTAAGAGGTGTAACTGTGGTCCTGAGACCGTCAGGAACGAGATCGCTGTTGTCTGAAAGGCTTGTACGTAGAAACAGAAATTCACGTATGAAGCATTTAATGAAGGCTGTTCCCAACCCACATCTCGCAGAACTATGCGCAGTGAATTGACAGGGATATGAAATTTTATGTACAAGCATGTGACTGCCAATCGGTAATGGCAGTAGGCCCGTGCGTAAAATAAGTTTCAAATTCAGTGGTCGGTATGTGTAGCATTCAAACAGTTGTGATTATTAAATCCACTTGGGACACACTGAGTACTATGCTATCAAGTAAATCGCAAATTCTGCTAACTGTTTTGATTTTGATCTGTATAAATAGATAAAATCAGAAAATTTCCTTTGCTGTCCAAGCAGGAAGTGGTTAACGGCTTTCTGGAAGATAGCTTTGAGTTTTTGTGATATCGACTTGTGAGCAAAGCATACCAAAGTAAAAAAAAAAAAAAGTACATGAAATATTCAATTACATTCATCACTCGACTTGCGTCCGTGATCCCATAATGGAATAAATAACATTTTCGACTGCACTTTCGAACATCAAGTATAAAGCTTTTTATTTAACAACAGCACATTCAACGACAACCTCCTTCGGCATGTGGCTTCAACAGTTCCTTTGTTGATTTTATGTTTAATAAATAGGTGATTTGTGTATTTATCGTTAAATATTTCGCGATATTTTGTGCAACATGGCCCTATACGCCCAATTAAGAAACCTAGTGAAGAATCAGAAAAAGAATCGAGGAATTCTTAGTTGCAAGTTCAACGATAGTGGCGAATGAAAGGGCCTATCGGTGATTGGAAAAGTTACTTCCATCATGCATAGAGAACCTGAACCAAAAGGGCATACCCCTTAGTACTATGACCATAACCGCTAAGACACTTAAGTCTCTTCAACATGAAGGAGAAAGCAGCAGGACCCGATTACCATTACGAATTCAACTCTTCTTCCGGTTGGTTCATAAGATTCAAACAGCGTTCTGCACTGCATAATGTGTAAATGTATAGTGAATCTGCAAGTTCTGGTGAGAAGGCTGCCAAGAAATTTGTGGAGAAATTGGATAAAATTATTACGGAGGAAAATTATTTGCCACAGCAAATAATATTTAATATGAATGAGACCTTGTTTTGGAAAAAAATACCTGAGTGGTCAATTCATCCACAAAAAGCTAAAATCTATGTCTAGTTTCATAACTCTTAAAGACCGTATTACGATTCTGTTAGGGGTAATGTGACGATATAAACTGAAACCATTTGTGATATGGCACTGGGAATCAACGAGCCTTAAAAAACAGGAGGTATACTCTTCCTTCTAGCAGAGATATAAGAAGGCATGGATCATCCACAAAAAGCTAAAATCTATGTCTAGTTTCATAACTCTTAAAGACCGTATTACGATTCTGTTAGGGGTAATGTGACGATATAAACTGAAACCATTTGTGATATGGCACTGGGAATCAACGAGCCTTAAAAAACAGGAGGTATACTCTTCCTTCTAGCAGAGATATAAGAAGGCATGGATCATCCACAAAAAGCTAAAATCTATGTCTAGTTTCATAACTCTTAAAGACCGTATTACGATTCTGTTAGGGGTAATGTGACGATATAAACTGAAACCATTTGTGATATGGCACTGGGAATCAACGAGCCTTAAAAAAACAGGAGGTATACTCTTCCTTCTAGCAGAGATATAAGAAGGCATGGATGACTCAAAAATTGTTTGCGAATGCCTTAATCAACTAATACGAGTGAAATGGAAAGCTGTGTGAAAGAAAATGTAGAATTTAAAATTTTATTAATTACAGATAATGCTCCAGGTCATCCGTCTTATATCGGTGATCTTCATGCAATTCTGGAAGCATTCAATGTTTATTTATCATGCTATTAAAAATATTGTGTAGTTTGGGACGAATTGAGGGATCACTTCATTAAAAAATGAAGAACTTTGTAAATTGAATGATGGAATAGTGGCCTAGCAAACAATCTGACTCTCTAAGTGAATGATGACATCGTTCAACTCATAGAAAGTTCCCCTGAAGAGTTGACCGACTAAGAATTGGTCGAACTGGAAGAACGTATTGCAAAAGAGGAAGGACGAGAAAAGGAAGAGGGAAAAGAGAAACAAGAAGAGGTAGTTAAACAATTCGCAGTGAACGGTCTTGCAGAAATGTTCTCTGCAGTTAGTGATGTTCTGAAAATGGTTGAAGACATGGACCCTATTTATGTTGAACGATATTGATTAGTAGAAAGGAACGTACATGATGCGTTTGCTTGCCATAAAGAAATTTATGATGAAAAGAAGAATAGGAATAAGCAAAGCATATCGGATATTTTCATTCAAAGATTACACAAGGAGATCTGCAGCTTGGTACTTCACATAGGGAAGGTAATGAAGATGTGACTGTGGACGAAGATTTGGGTGATTATTCTGTTTTTTAGTGGCAGTAATGCACAGTACAGTTTTATAATAAGGTTTAAAATGACAATATACTTATTATGGTTAAGTCCCTAACCCCCTATAACTCTGTTGAATTGATATATATTGGCGTACGACCTAAGCAGTTTGGTTGGCCGAGTGGTTAGCGTTTCTGTTTTCCAGTGAAGAGGCTGCGGGTTCGAATCCCGCCATGGACATGGACGTTTGTGATTGTCCTACAAAGTTTGTGTGGAAACGGAATCTGCGACCTTACCACCTATTCTAGCAGAAGACAATTGCCAAAACCATGTGAGGTATGGCAGTAACCATAGGGTGTCTGTGGATGTCAAATGTGAATTTTTTTTTTTTGACATGCATCCTGCTGGATGGAAAGGAATCCAGACGTAAGTAGAGGGATGATTGTATTTGCTTGAAAATTTTAATATAATAATATATATATATATATATATATATATATATATATATATATATATATATATATATATATATGCATTTTAAACAACGAACGTCTGAGCTCACACGAGTGCAAGAAGGAGTAAAATGTCTCCCCTCGTAAAAATGAGGGCAGTCAAAAATGTTTTACACTTGAATGAAAATATTTTTTATGGTACGGTGACAATGACGTATGCTGAGCCGAACTAAAATTACCATTATCCTTAATTAGGTTATTTCATGTAATCCGTAATTTCCCTCACTTTCTTCCATATTGATTGTCATTGGGATATCAGTTTTGCTTATTTTTATTTATCGATTGCATGCAGTTTGCACAAGGGACTGACAGTTTTTTTGGAGGGAACCAGCGGCGATGTATGTATATACTATCCCTTTCTCCTGATCCTAATACGGCTTGAGATCCAACAAAAATCCGCTCAGCTTACGCTTTTTTTTATTATTATTACCATATAGGGAGTAGACGAGGCCGTTTTAACCTTATCTAACTTTTTGTGTAGTGGGCAGTTCAATCTCCACTGTTACCCAATCAGAGATAGCTGGCACAAGGCTATCACTAATTAAGTGGCACGCAGGGAAGAGATGGCTTAACAAGTGCGGCCATCTCATGGTCCCTAACAATATATTTAATGTCTGAAATAGTGTGGGTTCTACGGTCGATTTTCTTCAGTTTATGGGACGAAAAACCAGAGTTTCTGGTAAAAAAAAAAAAAAAACTTTTTTCAAACGGAATGCCAGATTGCTAATGCTAGAGATCCACTAACTCAGGAACCAGTCGAAAAAATTTCCTCTAGATATGAAACCAAGTCTTCCTTCGTGCGGTCAAGGGTTGGGGTGTGTAAACTCCACATCCACTGAGTTACACAGGCTCTGAGATCCAACAAAGGCAAACATTTAAATAACCCCCTGGGGAAAGAGCATTGGATGATGTGATGGAACAGGTAAGCCATTGATTATGGAGAGATAAGCAGTTATAGATCGTATATCTGGTAGTTCTGTGATCTTCAGCTGTGGGATTAGATGGGATATCAGGATTTTGCAAGAATGTGCAAGGAATCTGGCAATGCCTTTGACTAGGCTCTGTAAGTCTGCTCTGGTAGAGTTCCAAGGGAGTTGAAAGAGGACAAAATAATCTTGCATAAAAGGATCTAAGACTCAGTAGAAAATATTATAGCTCAATCAGTATTTCAGGTGAGGTGGTAAAATACTAGAAAAATTGGTCTAAAAGAATTCAAGAATGGTAGGTTAAAAAGATAATACTGCATGAAGGTCGACAGGGCTTTTGAAGGGTCGATTCATGCTTTAGTAATTTACTAACTTTATAACAGAGCCGAGATTCATAAAGGAAATGACTACACACTAATTTTACAAATACATTTGACAGAATACCACATTGAACTCATATGCAAAGTAGAACAAAAGAGGATGGATATGAAAGTGGTATATATATATATATATATATATATATATATATATATATATATATATATATATATATATATATATATATATATATATATAATATTTATATATATATAATATTTATATATATAATATTTATATATATATAATATTTATATATATAATATTTATATATATATATTTTTATATATATATATATATATTTATATATATATATATATAAAAGTCACAAAGTCACAAAGTCTGCTGGGAAA